>NC_135721.1:58103592-58403592 GCF_964656455.1 Halichoerus grypus
CAACAGAGAGGTGCAGTCCTAGGACTAAAAGAATCCCCAGGAGGGGAGGACTGAGCAGGCATTCCCTTGTTTTCTTGGAAGTGGCCACCAGCTCTGGGCTCCTTTCCCCAGGTATGACCAACCCCATTGTGCTTGCTCCCAGACTCTGACACTTTAGTTTGGCTGAAGTGAGAAGAATTCTGGAGATGGACATTTTTTAACATATACTTGCATATACGTATGCACATCATTATTCCCACTCACTACTACAACTTGTTCCATATCTGCATATGAATTTACTTCCTTCTTTTTTACAACTGTGTAGCATTCCATTGTATGGATGCACCATAATTTATTTAATGAATCCTCTATTGAGTAACAGGGTGTGTGCTATTACAAATGCAATAAACACCGTTTCAACTGGAATGTTTTAGGGTGAAAGTAACAGAATACCCAACTAAAGGTAGTTTAAACCACAGGATTTATTATCTTATGTAACAAGAGATCTAGAGCTAGGTGGTCTCAGGGTAGATTAATTCAGAGGCATAACAATGTCATTAAGGGACAGATGCTTTCCCTTTTCTCTTGCCATCCTCAGAGTGATGGGGTTTGTTTGTATTTATTTATTTATTGCCCTGGGTTTGTAAGTAAGATGACTGCTCAGCTCCAGACATTCTACCATCATCCAACTCTGTTCAAAGAGAAGTAAATGTCTCCTTACACATCTCCTTTTCTCCAGAAGGAAAACTCTTCCCAGAAGCCGTGCTGTAGACTTCCCATCACATATCATTGACTAGAATGTGCCATCCATAAACCAATCACCGGCAAAGGGGGATAATGATAGAACTATCATTATTGGCTTATTCCAGTCAAACCTGATCCCCCAGGGCTGGGCAAGGACATGCTTTTCCTGAGCATGGTGCTTCCTGATACATGAACCAAACTCAAGGTCCTATAGGCAATAAGAAAGGGTGAAATGTCTATTGGGTAGCAACCGAGAGGGTCCTCCAACTAACACTCTTACATCCAGCTGCATGTATATATGCAAGTATATTCATAGGACAAAGTCCCTGCAATAGACTTGCTGGGTCAAAAGAGTTTGTTCTTTCAAAATGTTGATAGACATCAATGGATGATTGGGTCAACAAAATATGGCACACACATAAAATAGAATATTATTCAGCATTAAAAAAGATGAAATTCCAGCACATGCTACAACAGGGACAGACCATATTATGCTCAGAGAAATAAGCCAGACCCAAAAGGACAAATATTGTATAATTCCACTTATATGAGGTACCTAGAGTAGTCAAATTTATAGACACAGAAAGTAGAATGGGGGTTGCCAGGGTCTACAGGGATGAGGAATGGAGAGTTACTGTTAAAGTTTCAGCTGGGGAAAATGAAGAGTTCTGGAGATGGATGGTGGTGATGGTTGCACAACAGTGTGAATGACCTTAATACCACTAAACTGTACACGTGAAAATGGTTAAATCGGTAAATTTTAGGTTATGTATATTTTATCACAATAAAAAAAATGTTGGTAGATATTGCTAAATTGTCCTCAAAGAGGCTTTAGCATTTAACTCTCCCACCCCTTAGTGGATAGGGCAGTGCTAGGGTTCTCCATTTTTGAGCGTAGTGCTAGATCAAGGGTCCCCGAGTGGCAGTGAGGGTCTTGGTAGATTTAGGAGACCAGCAATATCTTTATAAGATCAGCAACAGAAAGGTGCAGTCCTAGGACTAAAAGAATCCCCAGGAGGGGAGGACTGAGCAGGCATTCCCTTGTTTTCTTGGAGTGGCCACCAGCTCTGGGCTCCTTTCCCCAGGTGTGACCAACCCCATTGTGCTTGCTCCCAGACTCTGACACTTTAGTTCTCTGGCTGAAGTGAGAACAATAGTCTAGTCCCTCACTTCCCTTTGTTAAGAAAAATTATCCAAAAATCAGAAATTCAGCAAAAAGATTACTGGGCACTCTTTCAAAGCCACATGACTGTGAGTCTGTGTAACAATCAGCCTACAAGTCATCTGATTTTTCTGAGGGAGGTAACCGTTTGACCTAATTAGGCTGAGCTCTGTAAAGTTACATCGAATGTGTAAAAGAGAGGCATGTTTTGCAAATGACCTTTTCCCTGGTAGAGATGCAAATGATTTCTGTCTTGTAGAAAAGATGCGCAGTTTGATTGCCCTGTGAGGTGATCCGCTTGTTCCGTATCTAACTCAGCCATCTTATCCTGGCATTCTCTTCACTGACCAGATACACTTCTGTCGATTCTCCTTGGAACTAGCTTTGTCATCATGCCGGTTCCCTCATTAACGAGCTAAATGTTAGCTCAAGGGCTCACTATATGTTCGTATGAGAACTATGTCTTTACCTTTTGGAAAATGATACTTTGACATTCTTAGCCCCGCTGTCGCAGGCTTTCACAATGACTTTGCTAAATATGAAAGTAAGGGAATAACAGGAGGAACTTACGAAGCAGAAAAACAGTCTGGCTTCTGATCCTATCATAGTTAAGGTGTTACCTACTTCACACCTCGTCCCCAGAAATGACAAGTGGCTGCTGCAGAAGGCGGTGGTGACCCTCCTGCGTTTCCTTCCTAGCCCTACACCACCCGCAGAGACAGGGACATCTGACCAGCTGCCAACTCCAGGCCCTCTGGCACCTCCAAATCCAGGCTCTGAGAACATCAAAACCTACCACTCATATTTGGACCCTGTTTTGCAATTTGGGACTTGACTTTCCCCCAGATGTTGAGCAGGACTGAAGAGGCTGGTCATGGCTGTGTCCTCCCTCCTCTGGACCCCTTCTCCCACCCTGGTCAGACAGCACTCCGACTCTTCCAGCACCCAACAATCTACTGCACCCTCACTATGCATGTCTCAGGGGTGGGCTGGGAAGTCCTCAGCCTCAGGGAGTCACCCTGTCCTTTAACCTTTCCATTCACATGGCTCAAGCTGTGCCTTCCCAGGGTTTTCCTTCTCATGGCCACTTCACTCCAATTTCCTGTTCCCATTGAACGCCTGTGTCATGCATGGTGGCTGTTTCCTTCTTTGGTCCCAGCCCAGGAACCCAGTGCCTTCTTGCTTTCCCATCACCTGCCTAAGCAGTGGTGTGCAGCAGACCCTCATACAGGTTTGGAGGTGGTTACGTTACAACACTGTGTGGCCGCCATTTTCACATTTACTAGTAGAGCCCACAGGCCTTCCTGCCTTCTGAATATTTCCCTGGCTCTCCGTTCTCCGGCCTCACGCTGTGCTATCTGGATGGTAAGTCCCTCCCAGTTCCTTTCTCTAAACCTCTCCCTACCCCTCCCTTCTCTTCCCGACCCCTCAGGGCTCTTTCTGGGGAAAGTGTACCCCGAGCTTTCAGCCTGGATCTGACCTAGCGTTCACCTTTAGCATGGAGGCCAGCAAGGTGGTCGCCTGGGACAAAATAAGACATTTCTCTACAATGGGAAGGTGGCAGCAGCTGGTTCTTGTTTTAAAAAGTAAAATTTTCTTCTTCCACCACACATGGGAGAGAATAATACAAATATATAGCAAAATGGAGGGAGGGAAAAGGGAATTTTTTTTCTGTCACATGGCTCTCAGGGAAATTGTTCCTAAATTTGCCGTATTTATATTCTCTCTCTCTCAGAGCCCAAAAAAAGAGCTGGATTCAGAATTGCCCTTTAGGGAAGAACACAGTTTTCCAAAACGCAGAGCAAATCTTTTGGGCACAGTTTGTTTGTGTCCTCCCCCAGGCACATAGTCCAAGGGCTCTTTGCTGTACCGCAAAATGATGGGGGCCTCAGGAGATGCTCTCAGCAGCTATTAGGCTGTTCACTCCTGAAACACCAGCATGAAACCTGTCAAAGACAGCAAAACACTCCTGTGCTGGGTATCAATTCATCATCTCCATACGTTAGCCAGCCAAGCAGTCCCCGCAGTTAAGTTGCATGTTGCAATTTCTAAAAATAAAACTTCCTAGTTTTGAGTTTCACCAAGCCTTAGGTTTGGTTTTGCAATATTATATATGTGTTCCTACTTCTTACATTGTCTCAACTTTCATACTGCTTTTAGGAAACTTCCCTTTGTGTGGAAAGATTGGCCTACAGAAAGCTTCCTGTTGACCTTCAATATGGGAGGATATCAGACCGTATTAGTCTCTTTGGGCCGCCATAACAGAACACCAGTGACTGGGTGGTCTAAACCACAGAAACTTATTTCCCAGCTCTGGAGTCTGGGAAGACCAAGATCGAGGTGCCAGCAAGGTAGGTTTCATTCTGAGGCTCCTTCTCTGGCCTTGTAGGAGACTGCCTTCGCACTGCGAGCTCTCTTCCTTTTGTGCACACAGCAACAGAGAGAGCTCTCTGGTGTCTCTTCTTTGAGGGCACTCATCCCCTCACGAGGGCCCCACCCTCATGAATTCATCTAATCCTGAACACCTCCTGAAGACCCCACCTCCAAATACCATCCCATTGCCAGTTAGGGCTTTAACCTATGAATTTGGGTGGGTGTGGGGGGAAGACAACATTTAGTCTATAGCAGGGTCTCAGCCTTTGGGGCAGTCTCTCCAATTCCCAATCCTGTGATGCGAAGTGACAACCAAGGCCACAGGTTGCATCTTAAGCTCTGCAAAGTCTTCGTCTTATCTTCCATGACTATAAATAGGAAAGTGTATTTAAAATTATTACCCTCGTTTTTAAGGGTTTTTTTTTTTTTTTTTTTTTTACAATCCTCTTCAAATACTTCATTAGAATAGTAGGTAGTAGCATTCCTCTGAATGTCAACAAGTTTCTGCCAAATGTCCTTCTACTGGAGAAAAAGAAATTCATGCTAAATACAGGCAGATGACAGTAAGTTCCTCTCTGTGGTGATCTAAAAATAGCACAGAATGCTGCATGTTAAAATGCAATAAAAATGCACAATGACTTTCTTTTCATCCTTATATCTCCATTTATGGAGTGATTCATACATAAGAATGCTCTGTCACTGGAAGAGCACAAAAATCAAATTTCACCATGGCATATTTATAATTGCTACTAGGAAAATATGCAGTGTTAAGACAGTGGGTGATTCTTTCTCCTTTGGTCTTCTTTTTCTTTCCTGTGTTGTTACAATGTTAATTGTACATTTATTTCTAGAACAATAGTAAATAATGATAGCTCACATTGGTTGAATTCTTAGCATGTGCCAGCAATATGCCAAGTATTTACACTCCCTACCCCTTTTAAGCCTCACAAAAGCCCCACGAGGTAGATATTGTTATTGTTTATGAAACCACACACAAAAAGTTAAATGTTAAGTATTTATAATTGCCTCCCTGCTCTTCACCTCCTAGGAAGGTAGTTTCCTTGGAGGATTCTTTATTTTCCTTGGTGGGTACTGTTGGGGACAGGTAATGGAGAAGCCAGGAGAGAGGGGGCTAATGTGAAATAAAGAGATGGAGACTCTGAGAAGCTAGAGGGAGTGGGGCAGACTAAGGGCTGAAAAGGAAGAGTGAAGAGAAAGTGAGGGTGGGTAGGAGGGATAGGAGGAGCCTGGCAAGGGCCAGCAGGCTGCAAGAGAAGGCTAGAGAGAAAAAGAGCTACATGCCATGGTCACTACAGAGAGGAGAAGAATTTGGGGAAAGAGTGGGAGATTTGGAGAGGATTTTTCAAAGTTCAGGTACACAAAGTATAACTTACTCCTTCATGGCTCCAAGAAAGCCTCAATATAGACTCTGCCAAATATCATCTAATCTAAGACACCACTGCCTATAAGATGTAATCAATGGCAGGGTACATCATTATTTTATGTGCCAGCAAAAAGGTAGGGAGGGAGGGAGAGAGTGAGGGAGGGAGGGAGGGAGAAATTACAAGTCCACACCATTTGAAAACATGTCCTGATTTCAAAGAAACACAATAGATTATTCCATAATCCTCTCTCAGTCAGATTTATGGGTTTTCTTCTTTTTTTAATGCAACATTATTTGGTGAGATCGGATCTGAGCTGCCCAGGAAGGCTTGACTATATTTTATTTTTTTTAATTTTTTAAAGATTTTATTTATTTATTTGACAGAGAGAGACACAGCGAGAGAGGGAACACAAGCAGGGGGAGTGGGAGAAGGAGAAGCAGGCTTCCCGCGGGAGCAGGGAGCCGGATGCAGGACTTGATCCCAGGACCCCGGGATCATGACCTGAGGCAGACACTTAACCGACTGAGCCACCAGGCATCCCTTGACTATATTTTAGTTACATGCATTTTATAGATAAAATTGAACCTCAGAGAAGCTAAGTTACTTACCCCTGGGCTCATAGCTAATAAATGGAGAGCCAAGATCCCAACCCAAGTCAGCTTGATTCCCAAATATGTGTTCTCTACTTTTTAATTAAGATACACAGTCAGTAGTCAGCCAGTATTTTATTAAACCTGTATTTAGTAACAAAAATAACTTTTGAATTAAAAAATAACAGCTTTAGGGGTGCATGGGTAGCTCAGTCTTTTGAGCATCTGACTCTTGATTTCGGTTCAGGTCATGGTGTCAGGGTCATGGGATTCAAGCCCTCTGTGGGGCTCACGCTCAACAGAGTCTGCTTGTCCCTCTGCTCTGCTCCCCCCCTGCTCTCTCTCTCTAATAAGTAAATAAATAAAATCTTTAAAATAACAGCTTTTTGGGGCGCCTGGGTGGCTCAGTCGTTAAGCCTCTGCCTTCAGCTCGGGTCATGATCCCGGGGCCCTGGGATCGAGCCCCGCATCAGGCTCCCTGCTCAGCGGGAAGCCTGCTTCTCTCCCACTCCCCCTGCTTGTGTTCCCTCTCTCGCTGTGTCTCTCTCTGCTAAATAAATAAATAAAATATTAAAAAAAAAATAATAAAATAACAGCTTTATATAACATCATTTACACATCATTGTGATTCAGAACTACCTATCCCATCTGGAACAAATTGTGAGAAACCATGACTTGGGCTTTATGGCTCAAGAATTCCTTTCTCTTTTCAAATTATCTTTAATCAAATAAGGGTAGGATGGTCAAATACCTGAATATTCATCAGGAGGGTCTAAAACCAAAGCAAACTCTGTACTTCTACTAAGCAAACATTTTCTTTTGGCGACAACAAAAGGGAAGCCTTTCTGTGATTCACAGAAATAGAGAAACATCAAGCTCTAGGACCAAGCTCTAAGGACAAGTTCTAGGACCTAGACCAAATATATAAAATGTAGGGTGCCTGGGTGGCTCAGTTGGTTAAGCGACTGCCTTCAGCTCAGGTCATGATCCTGGAGTCCTGGGATCGAGTCCCACATCGGGCTCCCTGCTCGGCAGGGAGTCTGCTTCTCCCTCTGACCCTCTCATGCTCTCTCTGTCTCATTCTCTCTCTCAAATAAATAAATAAAATCTTTAAAAAAAAAAAAATGTTCCAAATATATAAAATGTAAATGGGTGAGCAGACCATGAAATTGGGAAAAAGTGTCCAGTCTCACTAATAATTACAAAAATCCCAGACTCTCTGATTCCACAACAGGTACCTGACAACATAAACATAGTGTTGGTTTTCCAACACTAACTGGCACTTTTAACATACTGGCCCTTCATCCAAGAATGCTCCCCCCACCCCCACTAATGAAAATCCTTCAAGGGGGAATCAAAAGCTTCCTTTTCTGTAAGTCCCTCCCAAATCCTCCAACAGGATTAATAGCTATTTCTGGATTCTCTTCTCATGATTCTGATTTTCTTCCTCCTTGGTTTGCAGGTTGTTGATAAAAGACCTCTTAAGTAGATTATCAGCTCTCTGAAGACAGGCATCATTTGCTTATTTGTTGGCTTGTTTTTAATGAATTCATGCTTGTATAAAGGTTGAGCCCAGTGACTGCTATGTAAAGGGGAGCTGACTGAGGCCCAGAACAAGGACCACTGTAAGAGACCAGAATATGCCACCCCAAATACCTCCTTGAGCTTGTGTTTTTTGATAAACAGCAGATACAGAAGAAGCTCTGAAAGCAGGGTAGAAGTTACCATTTTATAGGGGAAATTTACATTTATAAAGGAAATCTCCATTTGTAAGGGTGTACCAGAAAGAGAAGGAAGACTTTAGATCACAAGAGACTTACCAATAGAGAAGGCACTGCCTTAAATCTATATTAATAAACCTTACACTTGTGACTGTACTCTTCCTGGTCACTTTACCATAACTTCCCTCCCCACACTTCCTTTGTTTTAGCTAAAGATGGTATTTCAGCTCAAGTTCTCACCACCTCTTTGAGTTATTCTTCCCTGAGTTTCTCCCATATATATGAGATACACATGTTAATAAACTTGGGTTTGTTTTTCTTTTGTGCATCAGTCTTTCATAACAGAGGCCCCAGCCAAGAACCTAGAAGAGTAGAAGGAAAAGGTTTTCTTCCCTGCCCTACACCACCTAACAGTTGAACCAGATGGACCTGAGAATGTAACTGCACTTTTCCAAAGAACACTAGCTCCTGCTGCTTCCCCTCCAGTAGCTATTCTTTTTTTTTTTTTTAAGATTTTATTTATTTATTTGAGAGAGAGAATGAGAGACAGAGAGCACGAGAGGGAAGAGGGTCAGAGGGAGAAGCAGACCCCCCGCTGAGCAGGGAGCCCGATGTGGGACTCGATCCCGGGACTCCAGGATCATGACCTGAGCCGAAGGCAGTCGCTTAACCAACTGAGCCACCCAGGCGCCCCTCCAGTAGCTATTCTTGATAGCAGTAACAATAACAACAAACGATATATTAAAAACCAAAAAACTTAGTACATAAGGAATGAAAGAAAACTTTGAGGTGATAATGTTATATCCCTTTTTCTTCAAATGTTATTATGGAAATTGTCAAAAAGTTGAATCAAAAAGTTGAAATAGATAGAGTGAATTTCATCTATATTCATTAGTTGTTAACATTTTTTGCCTTTTTTTTCTGAACAATTTGAAAATAAATTGTACATCCAGACACCACCACTGATTATTTCAGCATGCATCTCCTAAAAATAAGGACATACACCTACATAACCATAATAATACTATCAATAATAAAAATAATTTCCTAACATTATCCAACTCAAATGCAAATTTCCCCAACAACCCCCAAAAATGTCTTTTACAACTAGATTTTGTTTTGTTTTATTCAACTAAGATCTAATCAAGGTTTATACATTACATTTCATTATTTCTCTTTAGCTTCTTTCAATATAGAACAATCCCTCAGTTATTTTAATTATTTATGATATTTACTTTTTAAAAAGTACAGGCCATATATATGTCTTACAGAGTATTCCACTATCTGATTGTGTTTGTGTGTGTGTGTGTGTGTGTGTGCATGTGTAATGCAGTGTAATGTGTCCTTCTACCACCTGTGTTTCTTATTAAATACTGAGGTTGGGTGATTCAGGTTAAAACTTTTTGGTAAAATTGTTTCACAGGTGATGCTTTATATGTCATAGAGTATCTCATCAGAATGCACATATGAGGTGTCCCACTCTTAGTGACTAGGTTGAACTTCATGGTTAAAGTGCTGATCAGCAGACATCTCTCTTTGCAATGAGTAAAGACCTTGTGGAGTACATCCTGTTCTACCTTGTTCATTTTTGCAGCTTTCAGTTCCTAGCACAGGCCACGCCCAGCAGGTGGATGAGTTCTACATTGGCCCTACCAACTAGAGTTGAGCATAAGCATCCAGATCTCATGAAGGTACTTCCTTTAATGGATTATTCTGGAATAATGGAGACCCTGCAGCCCTAGGAGATGGCAGTAGGAATCTCCAGTGCAGGTGCTGAGGGGTATCAAAGTTTCTGCTGATGCCTCAGGCTGAGTTCCCAGGCCCAGACTAAGTGCTTGGGAGGAACTGCCTTCTTTCAGAGACTGCTGGAGGAGGCTGCCCAGAGCTTTGGAAAAGGCAGAAAACCAAAAAAAAATTTTTTAACTGTCATTTCAAAGCTGAGAATACTTTTCTGTTTTGCAGTAAGTGAAGACTTGGAATCTCCCTTAGTTCTTGGAAAACCACCTCCCTAGTTCATTAATGTTATGTAAATTTTAAGCAGGAAATGTTTGAGCTAAATTGCTTATTATAATATAAGAGGTTATCTATGCTTTTGCATAGTCCTATCTCTTCAGAGTTTGTTCCCTTTTTTTTGTTTGTTTGTTTTGGGGTATGTGTGTGTGTGTTGCTTAACCATGGTTTAAAAATTCTCCTCACCTGAAAACTGTTCCTCATTCTGGTGGAGAGGGGTGTAAGGGGCACCCCACGAAATAGTATGTGTGTATTTATCATGTTATCATGAGGGCACCATCCACAGAACCTCCTTCAAACTGAGTGGAAGAATATGAACAGACTGGCTGCAAACAATCTGGGACCAACCCCTGGGCATTCCCAGAAATACCTGGGGCACATTGGCAGGGTAGCTTAAAATCATCTTATCTGGGTGTGAAAGTAAAACATGACCTCACTGTGATGTAGTTTGATACCATGCACAAAATGCTCTTACACCAATATGCACACATAAAACTTCTCTGAAAAAGCAGTGTGGGCAGGGCACCTGGGTGGCTCAGTTGGTTAAGTGTCTGACTTTGGCTCGGGTCCTGATCCCGGAGTCCCAGGATTGAGCCCTGTGCAGGGCTCCCTGCTCAGCAGGGAGTCTGCTTCTCCCTCTGGCCCTCACCCTTCTCTTGTGCTCTTTCTCTCTCCCTCCCTCTCAAATAAATAAATAAAATCTTAAAAAAAAAAAAAAGGAAAAAAGAAAAAGCAGTGGGGGCATAGGAAGTAATGGACACAGAGGTAAGAGACACATAAGAGGCCCCCACCACCATCACTGGCAGCTTTGAGAGAGAACAAAAGGGCACATGTTCGCACCAAATCCTTTCACATTTTTTTTTTTTTTAAGATTTTATTTATTTATTTGACAGAGAGATAGAGAGCACAAGTAGGCAGAGGGAGAGGGAGAAGCAGGCTCTCCGCTGAGCAGGAAGCCGGACATGGGGCTCGATCCCAGGACCCCAAGATCATGACCTGAGCCGAAGGCAGCCGCTTAACCGACTGAGCCACCCAGGTGCCCCCCTTTCACATTTTAAACAGGCAAAGACTGTCTTCTTTGGCCAGGAGTGGAGGGTAGCTATTTATACAATGTCACTAAAAATGAATCAGTGCTAGGTAAATAGCAATTCTGTCATCTGCTGGCCTTGGTATGTTATCAGTGGGTCAGAATGTGGCCACATTAGAGTGGATCTCTTTAGTGGGATGAACACATTATCCAAAAGTATCTTGATTTCTGGAATTCCAGTCTTCTTATTCCTAGAGTTCCTAAATACCTTAAACTTCTTGGCAATAAAGTTTGGGGAACAGTCCACCAATCTCCACTTATCTCAAACCAACCATAAGCCCCCTTCCAAGTCCCCAAAGACAGGCAATGCACTTTGAGGATCCACCCCGTGCAGGGGCTTGGGTAGCCCTGGGACTGATTTTGGTCAGGCAGGTGTGGTAATAGCACAGGGCCCAAGACCTCAAGGTCTTGTCTCCCTTGTCATCTTTCTTTGTTAATTAAATGTTTTTGTCTTGAGAGATTATCTATTAAAATAATCATACTGTTTTTCAGTTTTAATTTGTTAATATGGTGACTTAATGTTGATTCATTTATTAATGTTAACCAATTTTGCAATCCTGGAATAAACCCTACTTGGTTATACTTATCGTTTTTAGGTACTGTTGGATCAATTTGTTAAAATTTTATTTAGAATGTTTGCACCTATCATCATGGTGAATACTGGTCTGTAGTTTTCTTGTAATGTCTTTGCCCAGTTTTGATATTAGAATAATGTTGATCTCATAAAATGAGTTGGGAAATGTGCTGTCCTCTTCAATTTTCTCAAAGAATTTGTGTGGAGTTGTATTTCTGCCTTAAATGTTTGGTAAAATTCACCAGTAAAGCCATCTGGGTCTGGATCTTTCTTTGTGGGAAGGTTTTAAACTACAAATTCAATTTATTTAATAGATTAGCGCTATTAGATAATCCATTTCTTCTTTGGTAGTTTGTGTCTTTTAAGAATTTTTTCCTTTTCATCTGAGTTGTCAAACTTGTTGACATAAAGTTGTTCATTCTTCCTTATGTTCTTGCTAATATCTGCAGAATCGGTAGGGATTTCACCTCTTTCATGCCTGATTGGTAATTGGTATCTTATTTCCTTTATGGTCTGGCAGGAGGTTTATCAATATTATTGATCTCTAATAACCAGCTTTTGATTTCAATGATTTTCTCTATTGTTTTCCATTTCATTTATTTATGCCTTGATCTTCATTATTTCCTTTCTTTTGCTTCCTTTAGTTTAATTTGTCTCATTTTTCTAGTTTCTTAAGGTGGATACCGAGGTCATCGATTTGAGACCTCTCTTTTATTCTACTATGGGCATTTAATGCTACAAATTTCCCCCTACTGCTCCTTTTGCAACATCCCACAAATTCTGTCATGTTTTCATTTTCACTCAGTTCAAAGAAGACTTTCTAATGTCCCTTTTAATTTCTCCTATTACCTATGGCTTATTTAGAAGTATGTTATTTAGTTTATAAGTATTTGAGAATTTTTCCAGAGGTCTGTAATTGATTTCCAATTTAATTCCATTATAACCAGAGAAGATACTTAGTATGACTTTAATCTTATAAAACTTATTGAGACTTGTCTTATGGCCCCAAATATGGCCTACCTTGGTAAATTTTCCATGTGCACTTGAAAATGTATGTTTTGTTTTCTTACACCGTATACAAAAATAAACTCAAAATGGATTAAAGACCTAAATGTGAGATCTGAAACCATAAAATTCCTAGAAGAAAACATAGGCAGTAATCTCTCTGATACCTGCCATAGAAACATTTTTCTAGATATGTCTCCTTTGGTAAGGGAAACAAAAGCAAAATTAAACTATTGTGTCTATACCAAAATAGAAAGCTTTCACACAGAGAAGGAAATCATCAACAAAACAAAAAGGCAACCCACTGAATGGGAGAAAATATTTGCCAATGATATATCTGATAAGAAGTTAATATCCAAAATATATAAATAACTTATACAACTGAACGCAAAACAAATAATCCAATTAAAAAATGAGCAGAAGACATGAACAGACATTTCTCCAAAGAAGACATACAGGTGGCCAATAGACACAAGAAAAGATGCTCAACATCACTAATCATCAGGGAAATATAAATCAAAACCACAATGAGATATCACCTCACACTTGTCAGAATGGCTAGAATCAAAAAGACAAGAAATAAGTGTTGGCCAGGATATGAAGAAGAAGGAACCGTCGTGCACTATTGGTGGGAATGCAAGCTGGTGTAGCCACTGTGGAAAACAGCATGGAGGTTCCTCAAAAAATTAAAAATAGAATTACCATATGATCCAGTAATTCCACTACTGGGTATTTACCCAAAGAAAACAAAAACACTAATTCAAAAAGATATATGCACTCCTATGTTTACTGAAGCCTTATTTATAATAGTCAAGATATGGAAGCAGCCCAAGGTCCATCTATAGATGAATCGATAAAGAAGTGGTATATACATACAATGGAATATTACTCAGCTGTAAAAAAAGAATGAAATCTTGCCATTTGCAACAACAGGGATGGATCTAGAGCGTATAATGCTGTGAAATAAGTCAATCAGAGAAAGACAAACAGCATATGATTTCACTCATATGTGGAATTTAAGAAACAAAACAAACAATGATAAAAAGAAACAAACAAAAAAACAAACTCTTAAATATAGAGAACAAACTAGTGGTTACCAGAGGGGAGATAGGTGGGGGGATGGGTCAAATAGGTGAAAGGAATTAAAAATACACTTGTGATGAGCATGGAGTAATGTATAGAAGTGTTGAATCATTATATTGTACACCTAAAACTAACATAACACTGTATGTTAATTATACTTGAATAAAAAAAAAAAAAGAAAATGTGTGTTTTGCTCTTGTTGGGTGGAATGTTTTAAGTCAAGTTCATTGATAATGTTATTCAAATCTTCTAAATCCTTTAGGATGTTCTATCTTACTGTCCTATCAATTGTGGAAGGATGGGTAATGAGATCTTCAACCATACTTGTGAATTTGTTTATTCCTCCTTGCTTTAGTCTTTGCTTTATGTATTTTGAAGATCTGTTAGGCACAGGGCGCCCGGGTGGCTCAGTTGTTAAGCGTCTGCCTTTGGCTCAGGTCATGATCCCAGGGTCCTGGGATCGAGCCCCGCATTGGGCTCCCTGCTCCGCAGGAAGCCTGCTTCTCCCTCTGCTTCTCCCCCTGCTTGTGTTCCCTCTCTCGCTGTGTCTCTCTCTGTCAAATAAATAAATAAAATCTTCAAAAAAAAAAAATGAAGATCTGTTAGGCACATAAACATTTATGATTTTTATATCTTCTTGATGAATTGACCACTTTGTCACTATAAAATGACTTTATCTCTATGAAATCAACTTTGTCTGATATTAATATAGCCACCCCAGCCTTCTTCTGACTAGAATATGCATGTATATATTTTTCCATTCTTTTACTTTTACCCTAAGTAATTTTATTTTCTTTTTTTTAAAGCCTTGAGGTTTTTTTTTTTAAGATTTTATTTATTTATTTGAGAAACAGAGAGCACAAGCAGGGGGAGGGGCAGAGGCAGAGGGAGAAGCAGACTCCCTGCTGAGCAGGGAGCCCAAGGCGGGGCTGGATCCCAGGACCCTGAGATCATGACCTGAGCTGAAGGCAGATACTTAACCGACTGAGCCACCCAGGTGCCCCGCTAAGTAACTTTATATTTAAGTGTGTTTCATGTAGGCAGCATATCGTTTGGTCTTATTTTGATAACTAATCTGACATTATTATTTTTTTTTTTAAGAGAAAGAGAGAGCATGCATGTGGTGGGATGGGGGGGCAGAGGGAGAGGGAGAGAGAGAGAATCCTAAGCAGGCTCCAAGCACAGCGGGGAGCCCTGCTGTAAGAGGCTTTCTCAGCCTGTGATCTGCAATCTGCATTGGGACTGAGAGTCAGAAAATGCCTGGGGCCCCCAGCCTTTCTCAAGAGCTTCCTATTAGTATTTCTTAGCCAGCATAAAAAGCATGAGAGCCAGCATAATGACAAAGATCAGATTAAGGATACCGCCTTCCTCTTAAACATACTGTTTCTTTTTTTAACATTTTATTTATTTATTTGGCAGAGAACACAAGCAGGGGGAGCAGGAGAGGGAGAAGCAGGCTCCCCACTGAGCAGGAAGCCCGATGCGGGGCTCAATCCCAGGACCCTGGGATCATGACCTGAGCCGAAGGCGCCGAAGGCAGACGATTAACTGACTGAGCCACCCAGACGCCCCTTAAACCTACTGTTCCTGATGGCCTCAAGCAGCTGTCCTTATGTTAAGGAAGAAAGAACTGCCACATAGAGCAACCAGTAAATAACTGAAATTTCAGAATGCTGACCTCTTTAAATGAGATTTTATGCACTATGTGGCCATGGTTACCCAGTCAGATAGCTGTCAGGAGGCCAATAGCTGGAAAGCCTCCTAAGTGTCAGCAGGAACTTGTATTGTCAACAAGACCACACATCAGGCCTGCAAGCTGCTCTTGAACCACAGGATTCCCCATCTGGTTGCCCGAGTCTGACATTTGACTTTGCTCCTTTCAGCACAATACCCTCCTGTAGGCCAGCCTTCTGTTTTACCTGGAGCCTCAAATCTGTCATAGTGACCAAGTTAGACCAGTAGCCTTCTCCACATTTCCCACACCAGATTCCCCTCTGCTACTCCTTACAAGGTCTCCCTGACACTAATCAAGGGCCAGCAGTCTGTGTGCTGGACCAGACTTAGGCTAGGGTCTGCCACCCAGTCTCCACCCTGCCCCGCTGGCAAGTCCAATCTCCAGGTACCAGATCCTCCAGTCGGGCCTGAACTGTTGCCATCACCACCCAGGTGTTGAAAGAGAAGACTTCGGATGAAATCCACCTGCCTGCCCAGGCAGGGTCCTTGATATATGGTCAGCTATTAGTGTTTCTCTCAATTAATTGAAATGTCTCTGAATATGACTTCCACCCAAGGTTCTCAATTCACAAAGAACTTCCCTACTTTCCCCTCCATCCAAACCACCCTTCAGACAGAAGACTTTTTTGATCATGTGTCCCTTTTGCCTTCTCTCCTCAAAACCACAACATTTTCAGTTGAATGAAACCTAGAAAAAATCACTGAGCCCTACTAAGGATATGTAAGATAGAGCTGGACTCAGAGGTAGAAAAGCAGGAAGAAGGAATTCTGATCTCTGCATCAAGGAATTTTTTTCCTACTTGATGGGAAGTGGAGTAGATCCAGGCTCAATGGATCCTGAAGCTTATGCAATTTTGTGGGCCTCTAAGAGAAAGAATACAAAACTCCAAATACACACAAATTTTTTTCTTAAAATAAGGAAGTAAATCACAACAAATTAAAAACTATATAAACTTTAGAAATACAAGGATCATGAAACCCAGAAAAATTACATATTTTTTTAAACAGATATAGCTCTTTAATACTTTTTCCCTACATTTTCTGGCCCACACACTCTCTGGTTGCTCCTTCATATAACAATAAATTTGTGAAATAATTTTTTATAGAAAAAACAGAAGGATAATTTAGTCTTTCCTCTACCATGTTTGAACAAAACTTGTTTTTCATTGACAGTTGAGAAAAGTCTCTTTCAACTTCTCCAGCTCAGCTTCACAATTCATTATTTGTAATATGTATATTGTTGGATTTTTCCCAAATTTGGGGAACACTGTCAAGTTCATTTCGCATAGGAGCTATATATAATTTCAGGGACTTTCAAGTTTTCTTGTTCAGTGACTCATCTTATTCTTCAAATTGACTACACTCACTACCCAGTTTGCCACCAATATTTTCATAGTGGCTTATTATGAGCTATATATCCTTTTATGTTATGCCAATGTTTTATATCAGGACAGCAAAAACTTAGTAAGAATGTGTATAGATGTGCTTGGGAGATGCCATTTCAGGCTGGAGAGCAGTCTGAGCACAAGCAGGCCCAGAAAAGACAAGAATTCCATGGATGAAGCAAAGGGTACATGGATAGTGGTGATGGGTAATAAAGACTAGGGTGTTAGACCAGGCCGGAAAGTGGAAAATAGTGTCAAACAAAGCAAATATCTGAGGACAGACTCTCATGTCTTTAAGTGTAAGAATCAAAGCCTCTGATGAATCACTGAGAATAAGAAAGCCAACGTAGTCTAGTGTTAAGTCCATGAGATGAAACTTGGAATGAATCCTAACTCTGCCAAGTACCAGCCTGTGAAACTTTGCTAGCAACAACATGACTTTACACAGAAACGACTGTAAATCAGGTGAATGTATGCCCCTAAATTCCACTAATGGTACCTCCAAGTCAACTTTCCCTTAGCCAACTCCTCAAAATACCCCAGCCATTCCCACACCACCAGACTCAAGAGGAAGTATGAGGGAGGGGAAGCTAAAGTAGTAAGGGGCACCAAGCCCTAACTGACTGCAGTTAAAAAGTTTTCTGCAAATCTTACAAAAACATATGACCACATGAACACATTGCTAGGGACTCTCCCAGGGCCATGCAAGGGGCTTATGCAAGGGAGGAGCCCAGAAACTTAAGTTTCTCTAGTTTCATAATACATTCATCTCTTGGGGGAGAGCATAAAACAAAAACCACATACACACTATATTAATTATCTCCTCTTGAGTAACAAATTATACCAAAACTTAGTGCTTTCAAACACATACATTTATTATCTCAGTTTCTGAGGGTCAGGAATCCAGACACAGCTCAGTTGGGTCCTCTGCTTCATGGTCTCTCAAAAGGCTGCAGTCAAGGTGTTGGCCTAGGTTCTGCAGTCTCATCTGAAGACTCAACTGGGGTAAGAGTGGCTGCTAAGTCATTCATGTGGTTGTTGGTAGGATTCACTTCCTTGAGGACTCTTAGATGAGTAGCCTCACTTCCTAGTTGGTAGATGGCCAGAGACCACCCTCAGTTCCTTGCCACATAGCTCTTTGCAACATGGCAGCTTGCTTCATTAAAACTAGAAAAGAGAGAGTTTGCTAACATGACAGGAGTCACAATCATTTTGTGACATGGAAGTGACATCTCATTATCTTTGCTGTCCTCTATTGGTTACAAGCAAGCCACTAAGTTTAGATACTTGGAGACTCCATGAAGTGAGCTGGTCTCTAGAATAATTTTCAGTCTCCCTCCACTGGCAGGGACACCAGGCAGGACACAAGCTGCCTGGTTGGCCTACAGGGTGTGGCGGGAAGTAGGAGTGACTCTTATACGCTCTAGACACAGGAAGTGGTGGGGATGGAATGCCAGACTCCAGTCCAAATGGCTCATGCTGAGATTCAGATCTCAAAATGAGTCAGTAAATGCAAGACTGGGACAGATATCAAAGCCAAGAACAGAGGCACATGGGAGTTGGACGAGAAGAAATTCAGGTAGTCCTTTAGGTAAGTGGCCAGCACCTATGGCAGGGTGTTTACCTGTCCTCAGGTTATCTCTGCATAGGCAGTTGGTCCAGTAAGAGGCTGAGATACGACAGACAGAAAGAACATAGTAAAGAGTTAGCACCTATGTGGAGCAAACACTTCCCTGCTTTTTCTTCCTCCTCTCTCTGGAGACCTTCAGAGCGCCCCTCTAGCTTTCAACGAATATTACCATGTTCATCTATTCATTCAGCCAACAACTCTCTACTGAGCTCCTATTATGGAAAGGTATAGAGGTGAACACAACAGGTACCTGCCCTTCAAGAACTTTTCATCCCAAGAAAACTGAGTGGAAAAAACAAAGATTAAATTCAAATTAAATCAGCCAATATGGTTAGTACAAAACCTTAGGAAAAACACTGGAAATCTGAAACCACTGCCTATTCACTCACATACTTCTCCCTTAAATATTCTCTGCATTTATGCATTCATTCAACAACTACTTCTTGAGCTCCTATCATGGGTAAGGTACAGAAGTGAAAAGGGCAGTCACTCCTCTGCCCTATTAGAACTATTACTTCAGTTGGTGGGAGACAATATGCAAGCAAAGAAACCAGTGCTTTGAAGACAAAGGGAGTAACAAGACAGCAGGCACTAGGAGCTCCAGACGGATAAGACAGAACTGGCCTCTACCCTGACCACCTAGTCCAACAGGTGACAGATGGCAGGGCAGCAAACTGACCATGCCCAGTGAACTACAACCCTTTGCCCAGAATGCACCCCGATTCCACACAACTAGTTCACAGACAGGCAGGGGTCTCATGGCATCATGGGATCAGAATTATGGAATTTCAGCATCAGGAAAGCCCTTAGGCTTTTATTTTATCACCAGCACTGGGAAGGAATATATGGACAATTCAGGGAAGGCCCCCGCCTGCAGGGGGAAAGCATTAAAAGGACACTCCTAGTGGGCAGTAAATCCAGTGTAGCCTAATGTGAAGGTCTTGTCTTTTACTGGTATTGGGGGGAGCTCAGAACTGATTGATTCGGTCTGTTTCTTTGCAAGAATTAGAACTGAGTCCCTGCCTTACCCTTTTTTCCCCTTAGATTCAGTGAAATTTTATTTTTAGATAAGTTTCTTGAGATATAACTCAAACACCATGCAATTCACCTATTTCAAGTGTACAAAGTCAATGGTTTTTAGCATATCCACAGAGTTGTGCAACAATTATCACAACGAATTTTAGATCATTTTCGTCATCCCCAAAAGAAACCCCACACTCCTGAGTAGACATGCCCCATTTCCCTCCAGCGGCACCTCCAAGCCCTAGGCAATCACTATCCTGCTTTACCTTTCACAGCTTTTCTGAAATTAAAAGGCCACATGCTCTGTGGGTCTCAGTTTTCTCACCTAATAACACTTCTTCTCAGTGGCCACAAACCTTCCACAAACAGGCAAGTCTGTGAGTAGAACAACAGGCTTTGCATAGTGAGTCACCAGGGCGGGGTGTGGATCAGACTTTGGGATGACAAAGCCTGAGTGAAGCAGCTGATGGAGGCAAAAGTCCCTGGACAGCAGGGTCAAAGGACTGGCAGAAATGCCACAGCACCAGTGGCGCTTTGGTGGGTCATGATAGCCTCCCACATCATCTTCTGGAAGGCCCAGGGAGACAGTCCCGCAGTGGAATAAAGCTCTGGGGCTTTGGAGTCAGAGACCCCAAGTATAAATACTGGCTCCCCACTTGCTAGTTGTGTGAATTTGGGCTGACATAAATTCTCAAGCCTCACCTTCCTCATTGGCCAACTGGAGGAAGAAACCAGGACTGGGATAGGTGGATTGCAGTGTTCAGGCTCACAGAACATCCCCCTCTGCAGCTGAGTGCTTGACACACAGACGGACCCCCAACCCTTTCCCCAGTGAGGCACGGAGGTCCCACCTCCCCATGTCTGCCAATACCAAGAGCATTTTTAAAAGAATGATCACTTGATTATGAAAGCATTGTCCTTTGGCTGTCCCAACCTTTGCAGCTGTGCTGCTGGGCCCCAGCTGCCTCAGGCCTGGGAGAGTCCTGGGCAGCTTGGAGCGCAGAACTTCCTAATGAGCATCCATCCGCCTTCCCCCTCACAGCTGCGCCCGGCTATTCACTACCCCACTATGGAGGAGCCAGGGTCTGGACCCAGGCGCTCCTTCCCTTGACCATAGGACCCCACACAGGGGACCCACACCCCACACTCAGGTTGCATGGGCAGCTAAGCACCTCCCCCTGCCCAATCCTTTCCCACACCACCGGCATTTTCTCCCAAGGAACGGGATTTTACCCATGCAAACACACACAGACACACCCGTCTACCTTTTGTTGTTGTTGGCTCTTCATGTGTCATCAGAGCAAACACAAAAGAACCTATCAAACTGAACCTGAGAGAGAAGCTGTAAACTGTCTCGTCCGGGGATCTCCAGACCTACACTGAATATACCCTGGGAGAAAGGAAGGACTCCCCTGCTTCCTGAGTCTACCCAAATTCTTTGTCCTAAGACAAGTCTATCAACTCCCATCCCCAGCTGCCTACCAGTATCTCAGGGTAGGAACCTGGAGACGCTCGCAGCCGGCCTCAACCTAAAGCTCAGGGAAGGAGCCAGGTTTTCATCGTATCAGCCAGGACCAAGAAACCCAAGCCCAGCAAACCTGAGCAACAACGGGGCTGTCTTGGCTCACAAGGCTGGTGAGGCAGGGGTGGTGCTGGATCCAGGGCTCCACAACCCCCATGTGTCACCTTTACTCTCTCTACTCCCCCCTTTCTGCTTCCATTGTTCTTTGGCCAATGGGAAGCTTTGTGCAGATAGTCAGGGAGCTGGCAGGGTAACTCTGTCAGCCCCATTTAGCAACCCTGAGAAAGAGCGGCTCCTCTCTTCTAGCCCTGGAGGGCTCCAACAGGCCCTGCTTGGTCACGTGCCCAGCCCTCCAGTCCTGGGGCTCGGTCTGTCTCGAGGAGGAGACGCACAGGCGAAAGCATTCTGGGCAGGCAAAAATAGTAGCCACAACAGTCCCCTACCTGGCAGCTGTTTTCAAACATGAGAAACCTCTCCTCTCGGAGTAAAAATAGAGCCTAAATGCTCTAAAGTAGAGGAAGCGTCTGGAAGGCCCAGAAAGCTGCCAAGAACAGCCGTTCTGTAAATAAAGCGCTGTGTGCTAGAGTAGGACAAGGAACCTCCTGAAAAGTCATCGGTAACAGGCTGTCCTTGAGCACCCTGGCATCTCCCGACCATTCTCATGTAGAGGCAACAAGGTTACTTTAACTTGGGTATCCTTGCCCAGTGTGGGAAGAAAGGGCAGACTTTGGTGCTCTTTCCACCCCTGACGTGACTCTCCTTCTCTGGTGGGACCCCTAAAGTTGCCCAGTGCTGCAATCTACCCCCTCATTGGAAAAAACTCCACCACCTTCTACAGGAGGAGGTCCACCTCTGGCCCATTCCAGGCCCATTAGGAGAGTGACTGTGGGTCCTCAGGTTCTGGTCCAGACTCCCACCACAAGGGTATGGGACAGCTTTCCCCCCCAACTATGATTACCTCAGAAGTAAACACATTTTGGGGGTGCCTGGGTGGCACAGTCAGTTAAGCCGCTGACTCTGGGGTTTGGCTCAGGTCTTGATCTCAGCCTGTGCTGGCTCTGTGCTCAGCACGGAGTCGGCTTGAAATTCTCTCTCTCTCCCTCTGCCCCTCCTGCTCATGCTCTCTCTCTCAAATAAATAAATCTTAAAAAAAAAAAAAAGAAGAAGAAGAGGTAAACACATTCTTCGAAGACAGATGAACCCTTCCTCCTGTCAGCCCAGGGGCTTTGCCCTTACCCTGGAGTAATGGTAGGCTCTCGCTCCAACCTGATCCCCACGTGCTGAGGAGCTTTCAGCCCTCTGTACCCTTCTTGAAGCCTCAGATACTTTTTTTTTTTAAAGATTTTATTTATTTATTTGACAGAGAGAGACACAGCAAGAGAGAGAACACAAGAAGGGGGAGTGGGAGAGGGAGAAGCAGGCCTCCCTGAGGAGCAGGGAGCCCAACGCGGGGCTCGATCCCAGGACCGTGGGATCATGACCTGAGCCAAAGGCAGACGCCTAACCATCTGAGCCACCTAGGTGTCCCTCAGATACTTTTTTTAAAGATGTATTTATTTGTTTTAGAGAGAGAGCACAAGTGGGAGGGGCAGAGGGAGAGAGAGAATCAGACTCTGCACTGAGCGCAGAGCCGGAAGCCGGGCTTGATCTCATGGCCCTGAGATCACAATCTGAGCCAAAACCTAGAGTCAGACGCTTAAACCGGCTGAGCACCCAAGGCATCCCAAAGCTTCAGATATTTTGAATGACAGTGCCAACCGCACGGTAGGAAGTGACCAACGAGAGGTGGATCAGCATGGGATGAAGAGGATAATGAGGGAACAGCAACAGTGGCCAACACCAGAGGAGGAAAACCAGAGAAAGAACAGGGACAGAGGGAGCAACACTGATGATGAAATAAGCAACAGCCACAATTCACTGAGCACTTACTACATGCCAGGCTCTAAGCACTTCACATGCGTGAACTTATTTAATTACTTGTACGTTTTAAATGTACAAACTTTTAAATGTACAAATGTTCCCCAAGATATTTTTTAACCACAAAGAGAAAGATAGTAACTTACAGAGGAGAAACCCAGTCAACATGTGAAAAAGCACCAGGAATAGGACATTATTGGCACCAGAAACCCCCAACGTGATGCACCGAGGACAATACATCACTTCTGTGGTATTCTTGCCCAAAATACACAACCTCATTCTAATCGTGAGAAAACATCGGACAAACCCAAAATGAAGGACATTCAACTCTTCAAAAGCACTCTTCAAAAGTATTAAAGTCATAAAAGGCTAGGAAATGTGAAGAAACCGCAACAGATTGGAGGAGTCCAAGGAAAAATAACTCCTTGCCATGTGGGACCTTGAACAGGATCCTGGAACAGAAAATAGTGTAGGCAATAGAATGTTGATTTCCTGTCGTTGGCTTGTCCAGTGCTGACTGTGACCACGGCAACACGGTCAGGGAAAGCTGGGTGGGGGGAGATGGGTACTCCCAGTACTACAACTTGGCAGTAAGTCAAAAATTAATTCAAAATTTAAAATTTTTAATTATTTTTGAATTTAAAGTTTTCTAAGTGCAAGATTTCTCCAAACAAATCAATCCCCCTCAGAAGAGTAACTTTAGAGAACTGGTCTACCAGCAGAGAAAAATGCCCAGACCTTGGATAAGGCAGAGAGATTTTTGTCTGCCATATTGTTAGAAATTCACCACAGCTGGGATTTTACTGCTCTAATAGCCCCTTTTTGTTAAGTGGGTCCTCAGGTGCAGGGACCGTACCAGCACCCACTTCAATAAGCTTTTCTGCAGTTTCTGGAGGTGTGACCGCAAGATGGGCTGCCTCCGACCACGGAATGCTCCTCCCCAGCCTCGGGCACCAGCGGGCTCACAATGAAGTTGTTCTGCATCTTCTGTCTTATTCTTCAACCCAGCAGGACTCAGGGAGTGAGAAAGTTCTCAGCTTTCTTGACAGTGCATCACAGCCCCCCTTCTTCATTCCTTCCATGGTGACTCACTTTTGGAGGCTTTCACAATCAAATAAATAAAGGCATTTCCCACCAACTTCAAGCTCGACAACTTCATCCCTCAATGTCCACCACTCCTTTCTCATATCCCACAGAGGAAAAACCAGTGTGACACTTTTGCTGTCTAAGTGGTTGGGGTCTGCCTACGTTTCATTATCTTCTTTACCTTTCTTTGTGCTTCCCTGGGTTTCTCCCATCTCACCAACCAGGCTGGCAACAGCAGTTCGGAGGTTGCTGCTGAGAATCCTTAGCCCTGGCCTCTGGGCTGACTGCAGCTCCAGGAGCAGACACTTTGGTCCTCAAGTTTCCAGGGAGCAAAACAGGCGGGACTTGCACCTTGTCACTGTGCGTCCGGGACCTTGGCGCACGTCATCTGCCTGCTGGGCGTCTGCCCAGTTAGGTCTCCTGCTAGGCCCCTGCAAGCCTGCCCCTCGGCTGTCTTTGTGCTGAGCCAGCACAGTTCTGTTTTCATTCCCTTCCGTCCACCCCACAGACTGGAAACAAATTATCCAATGATTAGTTAACATCTCATCCTTGTGCCACATTTTGCAAGGAGATGGGACACGTGGACAAAGGAATTCTGACCCCAGAACAAGAGGAGGCAGAGCCCAGGGGGTTATTGATTCAAAGGAGGCGAGGGCTGGGCCTTCCTCTAGTGTCCAAGGACATTTTGGGTGGGGCCAAGTGAGGCTGGGAGGGCTTGATCACTTTGCACCCACCCAGGAATTTTTGGCAGCTGAAGGGGTGCAGCCTGGCTAGGGTCGGCTGTCTGCAAATGAAACCCAGAGCCCCCTTCCAAGGTCACCTCCCTGGCTACTGAGCTTTGCAGAGAGGGCTGCATGAAGCCTAAGGTAGAGGCAAACAGCTCTGCCCCCAGGCCCTTCCAGGCCAGTTCCAGCTGTCACCACCAGCAGATTAACAAACAGGGAGGACAAGGGGCACCATGTCACAGCACAGTGGGGACTGTGTCGAGGGGAGGAGGTCAATGTGGCGAAATGCTACAGAGGTCAGGAATGACGAGAATGACGAGGGCTGGGGCCTCCTGGCCCAGTTCAGGAGAGCGGGCAGTCGTAAGTGCTGGCCTCCACCTCCTACTAAAATCACCTTGAAATGACAATAAAGGGATGTAAAAATGAAGAAACCCAGGCAGCACTGGCGACAAGGATGTTACCATCAACAGAAAGATAGGAAATATACGCAACTGTATTATTGGACAAACTGGATAAGGGGAGGACAGCCCAGAACATGAACGAGGGAACACTGCAGGGATATGGGGTTGGCCTTCCCAGGGGAGCCCCACAAAGGCTCCCAGCTTGGAGAAGACGATGGGGATGACTTACTGGGGGCCTGGCTGCACAACAGCTGGACCAACCCCTCCACACACACACACACACACACACACACACACACAGTTGGGTGATCATGGGCTCAGATGCTTACACGCCAAGAGAAAGGAGAAAAGGCAGCTCCAGCATCTGGGGTCCAGTCTACCTGCTCAATCCCTGAAAAGATATGGGCCTAAACAGGACACTACTTATACAGACCCGCACTCAGCCTTCCAATGCAGAGAAGTAGTCTTTGGGGCAAACAGCCTTGAAAAGAAACCCTTCCCAGGAACTTATACGAGTCAGTTCAGTACATTCATTCACAGAAGTGGCCAAGGATCATTTAGTTTTCTCTTCCATGAAAATTAAGGTGAAAAACAGGCGCTGGGTGGCTCAGTTGGTTAAGCATCTGCCTTCGGCTCAGGTTATGATGCCGGGGTCCTGGGACTGAGCCCAAGGTCAGGCTGCCTGCTCAGCGGGGAGTCTGCTCCTTCTGCCCCTCCACCCGCTCATGTTCTCTCTCATATAAATAAAATCTTTAAGGTGAAAAACAGCATAATTAAGGCCTGAGATACTTCAGTAAGAATTATCAAAATAAAACAGAGCTAACTCATCTAAGTCACTGCATCCACAAAGAACAGGCTGCTATGGAAAGAAGAGTAATAAAAGAACAAGATATTGTTTGGGAAATTAAAAAAGAAAAAACATGGCCAAAATAAAAAAAAAAATCTATAGAGGGCTAAGCAAAAGAATGGTTAAGACTGGAAACGAATTTTTCTTTCTTTTTGCTGCAAAAAAGCTTTATTGTTTCCATTTGGTCCAGGCTTGGGAGAGGGCTCCAGGGTGGCTAAAAAGCTGCCTCGTGGCTTCAGGGAGAGGCTGTGGTACCAGCCCTGGCACCTGGGTGGGAGGGACGCCAGAGGGGCCCCTCAAAGGCTGCTGGGCCCCTCATCGTGTTCGCGGGTGAGCCTCTCCAAGAGATCCTCGCCCAGCCCAGCCTGGGGGCCAGCCGGCCTGTGGAGGTGAGTTAGGTGGCGGCACATCTTCTTGGTTACTTTCTCATCGTGGGTCTCCAGCAAGTCACAGAGATGGGGGCCTGTGTGTGCAGAACCCAGGGCGTGCAGATCCAGACCCGCCTGGTTCGGGTTCCTCTCCAGAACCGGGGCGGCGTCCGTGGTGTCCAGGGTTTTCCAGCACTCCTCTTGGGACCGCTTCCGCACATCCTGGGAGAAAGCACAGCCTCCTCGCTGATTTTGCATCTTCAAGAGACGCTCATCCCCCTTGTGCTTCTCCTCAGCCAACATGCAGAAGTGGCCCGCGCCCTCCAGAGCCACATCGTCGAGGTCAACATAGAAACTTGGAGAGAAGCAGGTGTAGGAGACCTGCAGATGCATGCTGACCACGCGGGTGACGGCGGCCTCCACCTCAGTGGAATAATTCTGAGGAATCTAGGAGCTCGCGGTTGATCGGTAATGAGGAGTTAAACTCAAAATAGCATGTTGGCTCATCCCGGAGGCAGAGGATGGCCGAGAAGATGGCTCTGAAGGTTGTCATTGGAAAAGTTAGAAGGGGGTCGGAGGCTGGTAGAAGGAGAGTCCCTGGGTCTGTTCCGTCCAAACACTGTTGAAGCAAGAGACAGATTGGCAGGACCTCAGGGCGCACTGCCGGAAACCAAATTATTTTTGTATTGGATTGCAATGCAAGTTACAGCACACTCTAATTGACTAAAAAAATCATTGTATACTCAGAATGGGTCACTATCTTGGTGGGAAAATTATACCTCAATAAAGCCATTATAAACAATAGCCCAGCCCCCTCAGCCTTAAGAGGGATCATTCTGGGGCATGTTTCCCACACTGCTGTTCTCCAGAGATGTCCCATGGGCTGAACTCCAGCTCCATGGTAGCAGTTGGCTTAACACACACTCCTTGTTGGTTGCCTTCCTTCCCAACATCACCTCCTCCCCAAACTGTGTAACCAAAAAACTACTCGTGGTAGAATCCTTCTCTTAAGGTCTATTTCTGGAAGAACCCAAACCAAGGGCAGAATATTTTTTCATTTTGCTGCAAGTTAAGAAGAAGTGGTCAAGTTGGTGCAAGGATCAGGGTTACTGATGACATTTCAATAGAATGGTCAGGGAAGCCAATCTGGGGAGGAGCTTGGTGATGAACAGAAAGGGGATGTTAGTTGAAGACAGGCCAAGAAAAGGCATGTCACAGATGGTAGGTTACCAGGGCAATGAGAAGCCCTTGCTAACACTCAGGATGCAATTTCTTCATGTGGCTTACGCTTGAGTATGACAAGGAGGACAGCACTTCCCTGATGCAGGGCAGCTGTCGGGAAGCCGCAAGCACCTTTATTCAACCACCAGGCCGCTGACTTAGAAATAAGCCCTTGGATTACAATCAGATTAGAAACTTTATTTTTGCCGCTTCGAAGAAACCTCCCCTTTCACAATGCACACTAGGCAGGAAGAAAGCAATTGTCAAAGCTCAAAAGCCACCATGGTTTCTTGGGTGGAAATTGCTAAACAGGGAAAGTCACACAAAAAAGTGAGAGAAGCAGAAAATATTCCTCAAAAGGACTCCATTTTTTCAATTTAAGAGTTTTTTCAATTTAAGAGTTGCATATATTATACATATATGCATGCAATGTAACACACAGTAATGCTGTATTTCAATTATTCTAAGATGTAATATTTCACATTTTAGTATCTCTGCAATTGAGGCATATCATACAATATAAATCATATTGAACTGACTTTTAATGGTAAATAAAATATTACATCTTAAAATAATTGTTATCCAATGTCACAAGATTTTTTGGCTCCTTAAATATAAAAAAATGCCTCATTCTTGGCCTCTCCTTTCCAAAGCATTACTTTAAGAACTGAATGAATCAGGACAAATACTTCAATTTTTTAGATTTACTGTTAACTCTAACAAGGTGAAGTTCTGCTTCAAGATTACTTGGCAGATGTTCCTAGCATTTAAAAAATTAACCAATATACAATTAACATTAAGGAAAAACTGAATTTATCCAATAATCACAGCCCAGAGCATGAAAAATGTTTTCAACTGTTCTGAACAAGAATTTTTACTTCATCTGACATTTTTCTTAAGAAGGCAAATCATATTGAATTAACATTTGGCCCAAGTAAAGGTTTCATTCATTTCACTTTTCCTGGAAGTGAGAATAAGTCATCCTTTGCCTTAATAAATGCATTTTCCCCTTTCTGCATCTGAGGGAACCAAGACAACCCAGAACACCAAATATTCTAGACCACTCTCATCAGGGTCAGAAGTAGTAGGAGATGGTCACACTTGGGGAGGCCTTTAAATTTGGATTCAACTTCCAAGGGATGCAAAGTATTCCTTCAACCTCTTGCCCTTCTCTTCCATTCTCCCTTGACCAAATCAAGAAAGGAAACCAGGGTCAAGGATGTCTCCTTCATCCTTTTCCTCTTAACACCTGCCTGGGTTCATGAAAATTTAAAACCAGGCAATGCTCATTCGGTCTTGACCTTCAAACATAAAATCAACATGATTTGGGAGTAGCCAAGAAAAAGGTCCAAACGTGTTTCTGCTGAAGCCTCAATTGAGCAGTTCTCAGTGAATTAGACTGTGATGCTTACATCCATGAGGTGGAGGCTCAAGGGAGAATCCATCTTGTAAGCACCAAGAGAGGGCTTCATGTCCTTAAAGATCAGTTGGTAATCATAATGGAGCCCAATGCATATGTAAAGCTCCAAATATCCCATTGCTAAAAAGGACACAAACCCCAACATGGACATGGATTAGGATAATACAGTCTTTTAAGATGCCCCTTTAGAGGCAAGAATATACAATGGGGAAAAGACAGTCTCTTCAACAAATGGCGCTGGAAAAACTGGACAGCTACATGCAACAGAATGAAACTGAACCACTTTCTCACACCATATACAAAAATAAACTCGAAATGGATTAAGGACCTAAATGTGAGACCTGAAACCATAAAAATCCTGGAAGAAAACATTGGCAGTAATTTCTTTGACATCCATAGCAACATTTTTCTAATAGGTCTCCTGAGGCAAGGGAAAGAAAAGCAAAAACAAACTATAGGGACTACACCAAAATAAAAAGCTTTTGCACAGCAAGGAAATCATCAACAAAACAAAAAAGGCAACCTACTGAATAGGAGAAAATATTTGCATGATATATCCAATAAGTGGTTAGTATCCAAAATATATAAAGAACTTCTACAACACCCAAAAAAAAAAATCCCGTTAAAAAATGGGCACAAGACATGAATAGACATTTTTCCAAAGAAGACCTACATATGGCCAACAGACATATGAAAAGATGCTTAACATCACTAATCATCAGGGAAATGCAAATCAAAACTACAGTAAGAGAGCACCTCACACCTACCAGAATGGCTAGAATCAAAATGACAAGAAATAACCAGTGTTGGCAAGGATGCAGAGAAAAAGGAACCTCCATGCACCACTGATGGGAATGCAAACTGGCGCAGCCACTGTGGAAAAACGGTGTGGAGGTTCCTCAAAAAATTACAAATGCCATACGATCCAGTAATTCCACTACTGGTATTTACCCACAGAAAACAAAAACACTAATTCGAAAAGATCTATGTACTTCTATGTTTACTGAAGTACTGTTTACAGTAGCTAAGATACGGATACCAAGGCATGACACTCAAGTGTCAGTACGTAGATGAATGGGTAAAGATGTGGTAATATACACACGATAGAATATTACCCAACCATAACACACAATGAGATCTTGCTGTGACAACATGGATGGACCTAGACAGCATTATGCTAAGTGAAGTAAGTCACGTACCATATGATTTCACTTAAAGGTACAATCTAAAGAACAAATGAATAAACAAAACACAGAAACAGGCCCATCAACACAGAGAATAACTGATGGTTGTCAGAGGGAAGAAGGTGGGAGGATGGGCAAGATGGGGGGAGGGGAGAGGGAGACACAGGTTTCCAATTATGGAATGAATAAAATTCACAAAGATAAAAGGTATAGCACAGGGAATATAGTCAATGATAAAATAATAGTGTTGTACGGTTGACAGACGGAAGCTACACTTGTGATGAGCACAGCATAATGTATGAAGAAGTTTAATCACTATGTTGTACACCTAAAACTTATAACATGGTATGTCAACTACAGTCAAAAAAATTTTAAAAGGTGCTGCTTTATTTCCAATTACATTTTCTACTCACCACAAATGGAAGCATAAATAAATATTTATTTTCCTCTTTCAAGACTCTAGATGGGAAAGCACTTCTAAGAATTTTAAATGCAAAGACAGAGAACCCACTGAGACAGAGAAAAAGTTATATTCTACTATATAAAAAAAGTTATTATACTACAGTAATAGTTTCTGGGGGGAAATGGTCTCTTTTGGGAAAATGTAATCAAACACAGGAAACAAAAAGAGATCACAGATTATTACACATTACACAGGACAATTAAAAATACAGTGACTTTATTTCCATCTTCTTACAGTCCCCAGTATCACATGTGGTAAGGAGCATCATCTCTATAAACACAAACATTTTTCAAGAAAGCATGTTACAAGATAGGATATGTAAGCAACAGTTTGGCAGAATTTTATCAACTCTAGTAGTTCAGAGCCCCCCTCCCCCACAAAAAAGCCAAGTTTTAAAATGCAAAAATAACAGTTAGCTTTATTTAACATATGTTACACCTTAACACTTAAAATACCATGCTCTAGTTAAATATTTCATCAACAACACTGTATACAAATAAAATATTACACAAAATATATTTAAGAAAATGTTTTGGTCTTTGATCTGAACAATAAATAAAAACACAGGCACTTCTACACTGAGACAGGGAAGCAGTCACTACTCAGAATAATTTTGTATAAGCGGCATGTGAAAATATGGCAAGAATAGAATCCTGGAGTTTTAAACTGACAATCCACTCATGAGAAGGTCTGCAGTTTCCATCTTTTCACTTAAAGTTCAGAAATGACATATGCTTTCCTGGGTCAATTCAATTTTCAGCTGACCATTACAGAATCATACTCATTACCGTCAAATACTAAAATTTGAGAACTATCATGATACCCCCCAGCAACCCAAATACAAGAACAGTTAAACTTTCTCCTTAATACGGCCCCCTAAGACCATAACAAGGTAAACCGGATAAATGTTACACACTGATTCTCATTTTGCAAAATTAACTGACCTGATTAACACAAGAAAATACTGTTGGGGTGGCAGGAAATTATGACAGAAGTTAATTTTTCTAGACAATTTAAAAATTTCATCCAAATTCCATGAAAATAAATGGAATTCCATTCAACAAAAACCACTGGATCGTATAAAACAAAGTCTTTGTAGCCAGTAAGTTTATAAACACCTAAACTGCAGGTAATTCACTCATTATAATGTAAAGTAGGAATATGATGATATGGGGGCAAAACATAAATAATCTAAAACGGTCAAATTCCAGAAACTTATGATTTCAGATAAGAAGGGAGGCAAATTAGAAAATAATGGCCATTAGCCACAGGAAGGATCAGAACCAATCATCCCCACCACATCCTCCATAAAAAAATTATCATCTGCTTTCCCTCTTCAGAAGGTACCACACTAGAGGGTTTAGAGGTCCTCAAATGGATACTACTAATAAAGGCAATTCTGATGGTTTAACATAGAAGTTACCCCTAATGTGAAAGAACACAACATGGGAACTATTCAAGATAGGTCTTTCTATGCAGAACTTAGTTTGTATGTATTTCAGCAATTTAAATGAGCATCTTGCAACCGAGACCAAATATCAATCATCTCTTGAGGTTTTCTACTATGTACTAACATCAAATCTACATAGGAACAAATGTTATTCTTGTTTTTCTCCTCTATATCAAATGTCTTGAAGCCTTTATGTTTCTCCGGAACAAGGCCGAGCTTCTGAAGGCACATTCCAGTATACACATCATCAATGGGGTAAAGAAGGACCTGGTCAGTGATGTTATACAGCCTCAGGGCCAGGTGGCCAGAGTAGAGGAACCCACCTCCCCCCGCATAAGGCGGATAGACGCCAGTGTAAACAACTTCTGGGATGTAGTACTTCAGTTTCTTATCCCGATGGGGTCCAGCATTGTGGATCACATCACCTATAAACAAATCTTTGGCTTTGTTTTTGGGTAAGCTATTCAAGTAATTCAGGATGTGATGGGTATTCACAAAAACATCGTCATCGCCCTTGAAAACGAACTCGGCATTTGGGCAGGAAGTGCTCACCCACCTGAGAAAGAGCACTTCTTTCAGGGACAAGTTGAAGAAAGTGTCTCTGTAGTTCCACATAAGAATGTCTTGGTGCTTCTCACTCTCAAATTTCAGCATGTCTGACAGGTCTGGGTGGTTGTCCTCAGGCGGGGTCTGACCCAGTAAGAAGACTCTCACCACCGTCTGGTTCCCCACATGGGTTTCTCTGCCCCAAGATTCCCGAATTGCTTGCCTTCTAGCAAAATGTGGGATGAGGGACTTTATCGCCAGTATTAAAAAGGGTTTCTTTGCACATTTATCCGGTTGATCTATAAGTAGTGAATAATTTCGACATCTCAAATACAGCAGAAAGTCTTTAAATCTGTCTGGCAAATTGCTGAAACCTGAAACCACTGACATGACCCTCAGGTCAGGTTCACAGAAGTTTAGATGGCTTATGTTGGAAAACCCATATGCGTCCCCTGTGTGGTTGGCCAACGCGTTCAAGATGGGGTTGTACTGCCTGTTCAGCTTCTCTTGTTCTCTGTTCCAGTAAGCCACAGGGGGGTCCGAGATCTTCCAGAACTTTTCTTTGGGTATTATTACTTCCCCCTTTCCATTTTTTTCTTGGCTGCTACTTTTGGAGACTTCCACAATCAAATAAATGAAGACATTAACCATCATCAGGATACCCAACAATTTTATTCTTCGACGTCCAACACTCATTTCTCATATCTGGAATAAAAAGGAGGAGCACTGTATTAATTAGATAATTATTAATTTGCATTTGCGGACATATGTCACTTGTCTCTTTATCTTCTCTGGAATAGTGGTTTAGAACACAGATTCTAGACTTGTACCGCCTAGGTTCAAATCAGGGCACTACCATTCTAGCTCTGTGACTGTGGGCAAATTGTATAACTGACGTCTCAGTTTCTCCATCTCTAAGATGGGGACAATAACCCACTTCATAGGATGGTTGCGAGGGCTCTACGATTTTATATGTAAAGCTTTGGAAACAGTGGCTGGTCCATAGCAAGCAGTACATAAATGACTGTAAATAGTGTGGCTGTCTTAGACACCTGAGGGCAAAGAGATGCATTTACTAAATAACCTCACAGGTGTCCAACTTCCTTGCTTATAAGGACACCCATACAAATCAGTGTGTTGCAAACTGACTTGCTCACAATTCATAGCAAATACATTTTATATTGTGACCTAGTAAACACATGTAACTGTATTTATATGTGTGTTACAACTGTGAGTTGCCATGTAATTCACAAAAATTTTCCATTTTGTTCTATTTCATTTTTTAGAATATGGTGGTCCCAACCCTGAATTGTTTCTCAACCCACCATTTAACAAATGAAGAAAACCAGGCAAGGGAGACAGATTAAGATGCTTGCCCAGGGTTGCAGGGCTAGGAGGTGGAGGAGACACTAACCACACCGAATATTCAGAAAATGGAAAGCCTCACACCGGCTTTAACTGACTGGCCCAAAACTGAGAACGACCCAAATACCATCAATAGAAGAATGGATTATCAAACTGTGGTATATTCATACACTGGAATAACCCTCAGCAATAAAAAAGGAAATGACTTCTACTCGCAGCAACACTACAACACTGTGCATGAAAGACAGACCTCAGGGGCGCCTGGCTGGCTCAGTCAGAGGAGCACGTGACTCTTGATCTTGGGGTCCTACGTTTGATTCCCAGGTTGGGTGTAGGAATTACTTCAAACAAAGAAACAAAGAAGTGTTTATAAAAAAAAAAAGAAGAAGAAGATGACAACTTTGGGGCACCTGGGTGGCTCAGTCGTTAAGCATCTGCCTTCGACTCAGGTCATGATCCCAGGGTCCTGGGATCGAGCCCCGCGTTGGGCTCCCTGCTCAGCGGGGCATCTGCTTCTCCCTCTACCACTCTTCCTCCACCCCCTCATGATCATGCTCTCTTTCTCTCTCAAATAAATTTTTTAAAAAAGAGAGAGAAGAAGAAGACCTGAAATTCCATTTATGTCAGGTTCAAGAAGGCAAGATTAATCTAGGACCTAGAAATCTGAAAATAGATAGGGATCGACATTTTGACTGGGAAAGGGCAGGAGGGAACTTTCTAGGGCATAGAAATGTACTATGTATGTCTTGGCCTGGACGAGGGTTTCATGGATGTATACATTTGTCAAAACTCAAACTGCATACTTAAGAGCCTCTGCTGTTTATAGCAAAATGAAAAAGGGAAATGAAAATGACATTTTCGTGAAATATCAAAGGCCAAGAATAGATTTCAGGCTGTGGGCAACAGCAGAAAAGAAGAAAGAGTAATAAAATAGTTTGCTGGATATAACTCCAGAGTTCTAGCACTACTGAGATAGATAACCGACCATAAGAACAACCATTTAGATAAGCTCGACATTAAAAGACAAGCCATAAAATAATAATAAATAGATAGATAGATAGATAGATAGATAAATAAATAAATAAATAAATAAATAAATAAATAAATAAATAAAAGACAAGCCATTTGGCAATACACTGTAAGGAATTTTCTTATCAGGCTAATTCTACAACTGAGAATCTATACTTAGAATTCCTAAGAACTCTTGCATTCCAGGCACGGTATAGTATCCTCCTTGATATGGTGAATCTACGAAGTAGGCGTTGTTACTTTTATTCCCATTTTATACCTGAGGAAACAGTTTTAAAGAAGTCGCTGTTAAGGGCAGAGATGGGTTCCAAGGCCACCAAGTCAATGAGGTTCCAAGGCCACCGAGTCAAATGGTAGCCACTCTCCTCCGACCTCTAGAAACAAAGCTGGGTGTCCATTTTAATCAAGGGTAGTGTTTATTATTATTTTTTTAATATAAGAGGATTTTTAGGTTTACTGGGTTCTAACAAATAGTCCCAAGGTAGAAATGTCTGTCATGCTGCGAATGTTGCTAAGTTATCACACGCCAGACAGCCCAGATTAGATGGGTTGGAATTCACAAGTTCTTTTGTGTCTCTTAAAATCTGTCTAGTAGATCCCTATCTAGTTGCTTGTGTTTACCACTGCTAAATAGCTTTGGTTATAGACACAGCAGTAAAAGATGTTTAAAAAAAAAAACAAAAAACAACAACCGGGGCGCCTGGGTGGCTCGGTCGTTAAGTGTCTGCCTTCAGCTCAGGTCATGATCCCAGGGTCCTGGGATCGAGCCCCACATCGGGCTCCCTGCTCAGCGGGAAGCCTGCTCCTCCTTCTCCCACTCCCCCTGCTTGTGTTCCCTCTCTCGCTGTGTCTCTGTCAAATAAATAAATAAAATCTTAAAAAAAAAAAAATCCCCTATCCCATACCCCCACACCCCTAAAGCTTTTGCATATCTAGAAAACAAGGCAGATGACAAAGTTATGTGGGAGCCCCCTCAGCTCACCCAGTAAGCAGCTCCCCCATCACCACCCCCATTTCTCCCCTCACTTCTCAACCACTACCCACCTCCACCCCTCAAGAATCCCACCACTTAGCCACCAAGAAAGGGCCATTTTAAAAAATATTTTATTTATTTAATTATTTAGAGAGTGAGCAAGCAGGGGCGGGGGGGGGGGGTGGTAGAGGGAGAGAATCCCAAGCAGACTCCCAAGGCAGGGCTCGATCTTATGCCCCCGAGATCATGACCTGAGCCGAAATCAAGAGTCGGACGCTTAGGGGCGCATGGGCAGCTCAGGATTAAGCGTCTGCCTTTGGCTCGGGTCATGATCCCAGGGTCCTGGGATCGTGCCCCGCATTGGGCTCCTGCTCAGCAGGAAGCCTGCTTCTTCCTCTCCCACTCCCCCTGCTTGTGTTCCCTCTCTCACTGTCTCTCTGTCAAATAAATAAATAAATAATCTTAAAAAAAAAGAGTCGGCTGCTTAACTAAGCCACCCAGGCACCCCAAGAAAGGGCCTTCTTAAACTTCCTCCAGAGAAGGCAGTTTAAAAAAACCACAAGACATTTCTTACTCCTTAATTCCAGTTTGAAAGGGCCCCAAGGCACATACAACCTGAATAATTCAAACACCCACACCCAAGTCTAGGGTCCATATCCTCCTTAGGTCAGCTCCTTTCAAATGAGCTTTTGGGCAAATCTAAGGAGCAAACTGAAGGTCTCAGTCCAAGACACCTTTGGCAACTTAAACCTCTTTGCTCTGGGCCTTACTTATAAGGAGAAGAGAACTCAAATGGACACTCAGAATGTACTTGCATGGGGTACCTCATGCAGGTAAAGAAATCGCCATCTTTTAAGAAAATAAATCATAATTTTAAGGGTTGTTCTTTTTTTTTGGTTTCTAGATGAGACAAAATGGTTTTCAAAAACAAGTGATTCTCTCTAAATTGGGATAACTCTCCTAAAGCTACAGTAGCACTTGACCCCGTACCTCTGATGTCTACGTCTTGGGTGCTTCATGTAAACAGCTTGAAGGAAGGGCAATAAGGAAAAGAATGAGGGTGAATGGAGAAAGCCTACAATGAGGAAAAAGATTTGGAAGGTACTCAGGAAAAAACAGCACACACTGAACAGCTAGCTACTGAAATTTTCAACTCAGAAAAGGAATATGGGTATCAGGAGACTACTTCTGAAAGTTCTAGAGTAAGAGAGATCAGCTTAAGGAAGAAAAAAGGAAAGCACAGAAGTCTACATAGCAGGTTGTGAACCTGTGAGTTAATTTTCCTAGGTAAAGATTCCGGGAGAATAGTATGTGAGATGACTGCAGATAAATGAGCTGGTTGTACATCCAGGTTATGGGGCAGGGTTATGGCTATTTGGAACCCAGCCATAACTGTCTGAGTGATGGTCTGAAGTTTCTGTCATGGAAAGCACCATTCCTTCTTTTGGGAATACTCTGAGGAAAACATTAGGCTTGCCAACCTTGGCCAAGATTTCCAACTTCATCCACTGCAATTCAAGCTTTTATTTCCATGATCAAGACCCAGCTAGGACTTCCATCACCTTGGCCAAGACAGGGCTCTGTGGCTCTCAAAGGGACACCATCCCCACCTTCTATCTGCTCAAGGATTCCAGACCGCAGAGTGTTTTCCTGCGCAATTCTCATTTGCACCCCCTAAGGGAAGCTGAAAGGAGAGCCCCTTAACAGTGAGAAAAATGGGGGCCCACAGACAGTTAACTGAGCTGCCTAAACGTTACACAGGAGTTAAGTGACAAGGGTGACATGATGCAGCTTTCTGGTTACCAACCCAGGGCTCTTTGGATCTCCTTTTTCTACAAGGCACAGCCACATTCTTGTAACCTGACCCAGGCAGGTCAACAGTAAAGTCTCAAGGGCTGGCTCAAGACTAAAAAAAAACCCCAAAGCACAGGAAAACTCTATTTGTTAGCTCAAATGTACCCCAGGTACATTTGATCATTACCAAGACTCTCCAAAGAATGGGAAATGGGAGTGCCTAGAAGCTCCCAGCCCCCCTTCTGAGAATGGGCCAGCCTTCCCGGGTCCAAATTCCCAAACATGCATCTCAGGCTAACTCTTACCACTACTTGCTAAAGGGCATTTCTTCCAACCTGAGAAGGAAGGATGGGAAAACCAAGATTCTCAATTATACATTTCCATCAAGTTGAAATGCCCTCTTTCATTTGTGACCTGGGCACGGTTCCTCGCATGAGAACTCTTAAAACAAACCAAAGTTCATGGAAAGGAGGATAAAACAGTGACCCCCATAAAAATATCTGTGGGAAAAAGCTCTCTGAATATCTGACTAAATATTCCCATTGCAGACATAAAACCAATACGTGTCCTTTTCTGAGCAGGAAATTACATTGCTTAAAAAGAATTTGAGTAAGAAAACTTACCCCAAAGCTGGGGAAGATGTTATACAACCCTTACTGTGAAACACAGAAGTTTTATGGTGAGTAACAGAAATAAGAGAAAATCCCATATGCAAACAAAGAATAACCTTAGCTTTTCACCTTGTGCCTGGGAGGAAAGCCTCCCCCCGATAAGGTCTGAACAGTTTTGAAATTTCTAAAACACTTCAGTTGGTTCTGTTTAATGGAAAAGAACTTCCTTCTTTATTTTGCAGTTAAAATATTTAGAAAAGCAAGGTAGAAACAGGAAAAATACACTTGTTAGCTGAAAATGGATTACAAAACAGCACAGATACTATGCTTAAACTATGTGAAAATTCAGATAAAATAACCACACAAAACCAAAACTGGTTTAATCGGGGTGGTAGGATTGTAGGTTATCTGAACATTCTTTAATGCTGCCACACCATGTCCATCCTTGAACAGCCTCTACCGCACACATCTAGCCCTGGGATGGGGGTGGGGAGTATAGCACACACACAATTCCTGATGCTGGGTCCCCATTTTTATGAAGCTAGCTGAGTTATGGCCTCAGTTCCAAGTCACTCCATCATGTACTGGACCCCACAGGGTTCAGCAGAGGCTCTGTGACAATGTCCATCCCCAGCCCATCTGACAGCTTTCCTTGGGCCTGTGCTCTTTATCTGAAGCCAGCTATTAGGAAGGACTACGAATACACGTGCCCTATTTTAATAAATACTTAGGTACCTGCCAGGCACCAGCAATCCTGTGAGGTAGGTACTCTCAGAGAGGTGATTTAACTTGCCCAAGGTCACACAGCTGGTAAATGGCAGAGCCAGGATTCAAACCCAAGCAGTTTTAAACCCTGATATAAGTGAACGCTGCCGCATAGGGTTATGACTAATGGGACATTAGTCTTATTTTCCATGGCTAATCTCCTTAAAAATTATTAAATATTTTAAAGCTTTACATTTATACATTTGAACTTACAAAACTACCATGAGTCAAAGCCAGATATGGGAGGCAGGGTGGTAAATAAGTAAACTTGATTAATGATTACTGTATAAGCCAAATTCTGGGCAAAACCTTCACATACCTCATTTCATTTCCCAGTATGCAGTCCATGCAATCCCAGTATTTCATTCAGGGACACTAGAGAGGGAACCATGGAAGGGGATGATCCTAAAAGGTTTCCTCCAGTTCTGAAAGCCCTAGAAACACTCAAACAAAGTGCTGGCCAGAAAACATTTTAATGTGGCCATCAACAGCCAGAAGAACGCATTCTCAAAACTCCGACTTGGGGATATTCTCTCTCTCTCTCTCTCTCTCTCTCTCTCTCTCTCTCTCTCTCTCACACACACACACACACACACACACACAGCGCCAAGGTTAAAAAGAAAGGCAAGACCTTCTGGTAACCATTACGTAAAATGAGCAGCCAACCCTGTCCAGCCAGGCTGAGGCAAGGAGGCTTGAAATCCAAGCTCTTGATTCAACCACAGTATGGGTTTGCAGCCTTCATGTCCAGTAGCCCCTGCTTCCTGCTCACTCTCCCGCACAAAGCAGACACACAAACCCTCAAGGGGCAGAGAGCCCAAGTCCACTGCCATATCACAAGGACAGAGGAAACACATACGTACACGCTTTGGAGAACTGGCACATCATTCTGCCGGGCCGCTGCTCTCCCCCACCCTCCAGGAGCCTGGCGAGAGGGGCTCTTCTAAAGCCTTACCTCCCAGGCTGTTCCCATCTGTTGCCTGGTCCCTGCCAGCCCTTTCCAGGCTCTGCTCCGATAGAGAGAGACAGGGACAGTTTGCAGCTAAGTGGTTCTGGGGGAGAGAACTTGTGCAGACAGTGGGGTGATCAGGGTGTGAGGGAAGCAGCTCAGTGGGACCAGAAGAGCTGGGCCATACCTAGAACCTGTTCCTTAATAGGAACAAGAAGCCCGGTCTGGGTTCTTGCCAGGGCTGGGGCAGGGAGGCCCAAGACTTCCCCCATAACCTCACCTAGAAGCTGGCGCAGAGAGAACATGCATGTGTCTCTGACGTTGCTTTCTTATCTCTAAGTCACGGAACAACTACCATCTACATGCAAGGGATCTGGTTCATAGTCAATAGTATGAGTATTAGTACTTCATGTTTGAAATTAAAAGGGAAAAGAACATATAATGAATCTGCTTACCCATACATCCTCACAGGCAACATCATACATGAAAGTGTCCAGTAGGACATGTTCTCGTCCCCAACTGATACACAGTTCTCCAAAGCCCAGCACGGCTGATGTCCTCAAGTGGTATTTATCATTTAAGATAAAATTATCACTAAGTTCATTCTTCAAATAAACATGTACAGAACTTTCAGAAAAGGGGAAAGAAGAAAATTTAGCAAATGATGACAGGGAATTAATCCTTGCAGAGGCCATCTTGACCCTGCCTTTAGTAAAACTGACAACAGTTTTAGATGTTCAGTGTAAAAGATCATGTAGCTATAAAACAAGGCTGGTAGATGTTTGAGGATAGAAATGTCCCAGATCCATTTTCACTTTGAAGGTCAGCCTGGCATCTGGAGTCAGCCCAGAATTAAATTCTGGTTACGCTACCTACTAGTTGTATGACCTTGGGCAAGTTACTTGACTTCTCTGAGTCTGTTTCCTCATTTGTAAAATGGGAAAGATATAACCTACCATTCCAGTCTGTTTTCTACCACTCAATGGGCATTCAATAGTGCTCCTTCAAGGGTTCTGATTCCTCCAACACTAAGCACATTTCTCAAGTTTTGTCGTTCATTGCCCCTTTTATAAATTCTCCCTCTCTAGAAACCCATCTATCCACTACCTTGAACATCACCTCCAAAAGGAAGACCACAGGTCGACTCAGTTAACTCCAGGTATTAGCTTCTAAATGCTTTGTAGGGTCCCTCTTCCCAGGTCCCCTATTTGTAATGGGTCGATTTCACAGGCACCTGGAGGTACACCCCAGAATTCCTTTAAATTGCTGCTTCTTCATGCTCTCCCCGTCCAACCAGGAGCCGAGTCCCGTGTTCCCACAACATGACTTGCACCTCCTCGTCACCTCTCCTCTATTCTATTCAGGCTCTACCACTGGCTACCGCGACAGCCTACTGCCTTACTGTCCAACATGCTCCCAGATACGCCCTCCCCCTCAACTACTCAGTCTTTAGTCCCCTGTACATGCACCCTCTCCCTGCTCATGCTGTTCCCCGGTTTGGTCAAACAACCACCAGCAGGCTACAGCTCCCTCAGAGAGTTAACTACCTGTGTTGTCTTCTAAAACTCCTCTCCTCTCCATCCCCAGGGCTAGAGCTCAGGGCCTCATGGCCTCTTCCCCTCTTCTACAAGATCTCCTGCGAAGTGATATGCCCCGGCCCAAACACCAGCCTCAGTCCTCTCACTCACATGCCCTTCTGGTCCCAGCCAGGGCACTTCCCAATGATTCCTGCTTCCCTCCACCGTCTCCAGCCAACATCCCCCATCATCTGCACACCATCCACACTTGAACATTCAAACACAGCAAACACATTTCTCTTCCAGAAAAATCTCAGCTTCGCTCTGCCATCTGCAGAGTGCCCTCCTTTTGCTAAGGCCTTCCTGAAGAGCTTCTCTTCCTTCCAAATAAATTAGTTCCAGTGTCACCTCCTGGCTGGAGCACCCACCTCCCAGGAGTTAGGGCATCCTCTCCTGCTCGTGTTGGCCTGGGCATATTCCGTATCGAGGTCTTCACACGACACCACCATTACCCCAGCCCCAGCACATGCACCTGAGAGTCATTCCACATTTGCTAAATGCACAGATATTTTGGTCATCTGGTCAAGTTCATTGAATATAGTGAGACAGTCAGTAGAAACTAGATTAAACATATACACCTTTTCTCCAAAGAGATAACACTGGAAAATCACTTACTTAGTGCTCGTAAATGACACACACATGTATTTATATAAATCTCTTTTCAAAGTACTGAAGTACAATAGAAAAAATTTTAAAGGATTTTTTCTAGAGTTAAGAGAGAGATGAATTTCAGGAGTAGTGAGTCTGTATTAAATCTAGGAGTTCGGGGACAAGATCGGAAGAGGTAAATGGGGATGGACACTATGGCCCAGCCCCTCATTTCCCACAGTCAGCCCCAGGCCCACCAATGCACAGGGAATGCACCTGTGCGGGGTGGGGGGAGGAAGGGGGGAATGCATGTGCATGGGATTCAGGTGAGGGCTCCATCCCTGCCCCTGCAGCAGACCCCCTCTCCGTCCTATCCCCAAACAGGGGAGCCTCCATACCTCCTTCCTGGCGAGGGGAGGACCTTGAGCAATTGTTACCCCCATCAAGGCTGTGACAGTAGAGGCCCAGGGCGAACATGCCTCAAGGAAGGAAGGCCCTTGGTACAGACTTAAAATTTGAGGGGCACCCACTTCCCTAGGTGGGAAATCATCTTAGAAAAGAAATGCTGAAAGGCAGGCAGTTGCTTCCTGTGGAGTTTTTTTTTGAGAGAGAGACAGAAACAAAGAAAGAGAGAAAATCTTAAGCAGGCTCTTCGCCCAGTGCAGAGCCCTATGCGGGGCTCAATCTCATGACCCTGAGGTCGTGACCTGAGCCAAAATCAAGAGCTGGACGTTTAACTGACCGAGCCACCCAGGCGCCCCATCCCTGTGGAGCTTAACGTGTGCTGGAAGCCCTTGTTAGGAGCTGTACATGGCTATGCCTTGGTAAGTTTCCACTCCAAGCTCCAGGACCTATCTACAAACAGTGCAGTCTGGCAGGCTCTCAACAGGCCCTCAGAGAAATCCCCAGATTTCTCTCTGATCCATCCTTCTGTTTGCTTAGTTGGGTTACATGGGATGCATTTCAGTCTGGGTCTGACCAGGAGGCAGAAACCACACAAGTTTAAGCACAAGTTTCAGAATCTGGTAACTGAGTAAGTATTAAGATGGAATAGAATTCTAAAGGGTAGGCTTTGGCAGGTGAAAATTACCGGAAAAAGGACAAACGTGGAACAGAGGTTCAGAGCTTATTTGAGAAGATACGGATGGCAGAAAGTTCCCGGGTTCCCAGGCCAAAGATGGTCCAGTGCCCAGGAAAGCAGGCACAACCCTCCGGGATGCAGGAACAAAGCCTGGAACACACAGGGTCACCATCAGGAGAATGAGAGAAAACAAGCCTTAGAGACCGCTGGGTGGGGCATGCAGAGAGAACAAGGGTGCAGAGGGCGTCACCACGCACAGGGAATCAAGAGTGCTGCAGGAACCAGGAAGTAGAAGGGGAGACCCCCTTCTACGGCAGGTTAGCATGTCAACATATGGCTTAGACGAGAGCAGCTCGTGGCCACAGCCTAGGACAAAGACCCGGCGGCCAGGATCATGGAACTCCAGTATGAACATACGTGGGGCTAACGAGGGGGGAGGGGCAGGCAAGGAAGCAGTGACCTGGGGTGAGCCCAGGCTCCCCCATCCTACCACTGTTGCCAGAGCTGGAAAAACCCCTGCCCTGTAGGCCCCTAGGCGTGCAGGCAAAACAGCAGGTTCTACAGGAGCCTGGTTCTAGACTCTGGGAACCAGGAAGGAAAATCCCATGCTTCTGCAACATCCTCTTCAGAGCCTCAACTTACAGAAGGCAAAGGTAAAGTATCTGAAGGCCCTGATCCATTTTCACATATCAGCAACACAGGGTGAATCTGGAGCTGGCACAAGTTCCTGTCTCTAAATCACCGACCCAAATTCGTCTCCAAGCATACTTCTAAGTCTGAAATTAGGAGGAAAGGTTTATCATAAAACATGGGTCTGGTACAGTAAATCGGTAGACAGGCAACACATAGGTGACCGTCCATGAGTGGACAGCAGAGGTCAAGGCAGGACCTGAGTGAGGCACAGGGCGTCTGCAGGCAGAGGTAACACAGCAGGTCTACGGGCTCAGAGACCACACTGGGAAGAGGAGGTAAGCGCTGGTGGGCCCAGGGCCTCCCCACAGAAGAAGAGGACCCATAGTGCGCCTCACTTACAAGTGCAGCCACTGGAGAGGTTGCCGGAATGTGTTCTCTTTCTTTCACAGGCCCTCTATTTAAAAAAATAAAGAAAAGAAAATGCACTAAATCACACAGGAATATGAAATAAGGGAAAATGAAGAACTCCAAATTGATGTCCACGTTGAGAAACAAAATACAGTTGGCTTCTGCATTCACTGAGATTTTTAGTTTTAGTGGGAGGGGGAGGGGACAGAGGGAGAGAGATCTTCAGCAGGCTCCACGCCCAGCACAGAGCCTGATGCGGGGCTCGATCTCACAACTCTTGAGATCGTGACCTGAGCCGAAAGCTGAAATCGAGTCGGATGCTTAACGAACTGAGCCACCCAGGTGCCCCACTGAGATTCAACTTCCGTACAGCAGATGCAGTTCACAGAGGAAAGAGCATGATCTGAGAAGTCTGTCCCCTATCAGCAGAGCTCTCGTGCATCTCTACTGGAACACAGGAATCTGTTCTGGCTTACCAATCACGACCAGTGAGTTGTTTGTGAATTTCCACATAATCAAAAAAAATTGATGAACTACCTCATAAATGCATCTTTTTTGTCTTATTATCTCCTTTGGAAAAACTACAGAGAGAAAGTAAACAATCAAATTATTCTCCTCTCCTCCCCTTCCATCCCCCCACCAAAATGAAAGGCCAGACTGGTTTATCTTCACCGCACACCCAAGAACACGGAGCTATCCATGTGTTGACCGTGGATGCTGCCTTTTTAATCTTTACAAAGAAAGGATGTCTCCCTGTTTTAATTTACACTGTTCTTTTCACATGCTTCCTTCCTGATTTTCCTACTCCTCATGCCCTTTCCCATTTTTCTATGTCGGTGGTTCTCTTCTCATTTAATCTTCGCAAGCTCAAAAATGTGAAGCAATTTGTCTGAGGTTATGGAGCTAATCCCGGTGGAGCCAGCATTTGGACCCTGGACCCTGGACCCTGACCCCAAGACTGAGCTCTCACTCTTTTTACCACACAATGTTGGTGCTCAAGAAGATTTCAAGAATCCCCAAATAAAGTTGGACTTAAAAAAAACCAGTAATTTAGTAATGAAAATCTTAATCAGCATGAGACAGAAATCCTGTAGCTGGCCTGTCAGGAACTGTTCACTGGTTGAAGGTGCCAGAGGTCCTGATCCCGTAAGGCAGGCACCTTCCCAACCAGGGCTGGAGTCCCCGCAGATGTGTGCAGGTATTTATCCACACTAAAGAACAAGGGGCCGGCAGGGGCTTAAACTGGCCCAATCACAAACTCATCCAGGCAAACCCTTTTGTGAGAGCTGTTCACACAGAGAAAATGCTGCCTTCTCATTCCCCTCGCCTCCAGCAGCAGGGCCTAAAGCGAGGGATCCCAGCACGGCCCTGTACCCGGCTACAGGTTAGTGCAGAGCTGGCCCGGAAGTCAGGAGAGGAGAGGATCCCGGCCCATGGCAGAAGAGATGATCAAAGAGTGAGTGCTGGCCCAGAAGTCAGGAGAGGAGAGGATCCCGGCCCATGGCAGAAGAGATGATCAAAGAGTGAGTGCTGGCCCGGAAGTCAGGAGAGGAGAGGATCCCGGCCCATGGCAGAAGAGATGATCAAAGAGTGAGTGCTGGCCGCACACTGTACCGTCTCACCCTCTCACTGGTTTTCTCCATCCCAAGCACACCCGTTCCACACGCACAGATCACAGACCAAGTTTGTTACCACAAAGAAGCCGTAAGAATTTCCTCTCCAGGGCCTGAAAGCTCATCTACTCCAATCACCTCATTTTCAGAAGAGGAAACCAAGGTACCAGGAGGCCCAGAGTCTTAGCTGATGCCCCCGCCCCAGGGAGAATCAGGTGGGTGAGTCCGGCAGTGAGAATTACCGTTAGTGACAAGTCTTTTCCTCACAGTCCGCAGCTTTAATTCTAGGCCTTCAACAGAAGTAAGAAAAAGGCAAAAAGGCCCACCGCCCCCGGACCCCTCTCCCGGGTGTGTTTGTATTACTTCCCCTTTGCTGTTGGAACGCCTAACACACACGTTTATCTGACTTATCCACGCTCGTTGGTAACAAGTCTGACACACCCACAGGATGTGGGGGGCCTCAAGGACAGGGGCGGGCCATATCCACATTCACTTCTGTATCTCTCGTGTCTGCCGCTCAGACAGTATATTGATACTTAGTCAATGAATCTGAGGATGAGGAGGACATAAAAGGGGAGGAGCAGTAAAGAAACAAGGACTAACTAAAATTTTTACCTTTTTGATCAAGAGTCAACATTACTCTAAACAAGTCATTGTTGAATACTTTCACACACAGGCCCTCCATCTCCAGCCCCCCAGAGTCCCGTACCTGGCCCCTGGCTATTTTTGAGTCTAGGCCACTCCTCTTCCCAAGGGCCCTAAGCCTTCTCCAATTCCAGGGCTTTCCCCCTCAAGGCCTCAACCCTCAGCCATCACGGAAGCATTAAAAGGTGTCATATCTCGATGCAGCACATAACCTAAAAACATCTCTAGAAACAGTCTAATATGATTAAATAAATCTATAAACAAACATAGGCCCAAGGGTTGGAAGGCAATTACAAATTAATAAAAATGCACAAGCATAAATTACAGTACTGGACTAGAAAAGAACCCCATTATATAAACTAAGTTACCAAACTGACCTTGTATAAATGCTTCTGGAAATAAGTAGGCCATCAGCATGGCTTGGCAATCTTGGTGTAAAGAGATAGGGAGGGGAGGAGGTAATCCGGTGCCTGGTAATGTGGGCTCCTTTTGTCTACAGACACTTATAAAGAAAAGCTGATGAAATCAAGTTCAGAGAGAATATTTTCGTAGAAGTATCGGAAAAGAGATTACTGTCCTTTTTACATAGTAAAAATACATGAAAATTTCATCTAATGACTAACTTGTTAACAAAATTAAAAGTTGACTCTCATCAAAGTTTTAAAATTAACTTTCAAAATTATGTCATTGCCCCACCACTTAATTCCGTGGGTTGTGATAACTGACCACAAAAAGAAGCAGAACTTTATTTTAAAACAATCACCTTAATGTTAAGCACCTGGACAGCCAAATCCAATCTTCCATTTTCTCTGGCATAGAGATTTATCTAAGTCACTTCCCACAAGCTCTCCAGGCAAACTTTCAAATCAACCACTGTCCTTCCCACTTTTATTAAATTATACTTGGCAATTCTTGACCCTATGAAATGTAGAATGAGAGCATGTCCATCAATTTCCTGCAAAATAAAAGTTTCCATTTGTCTTCCTTCTAATATAAAAATATAACATCCCCAAATCAAGAAAACATTGTTTGAACATGCTGCAAACTGAGATTGCAAATAACGTATCAGACTTCTTTTGTAACTTTAATATTTAAATCAACACCAATGACATTCGTTGTGTTTATGTTAACACTTTCGTAAAGAGCACCTGCCCTTAGTTACAATGAAAGTGACACCAAGGGGCATGAGTACCACGCCCCTGTTTCCAGGACTCCAGTCACACCCATTCAGAGTCCCTTAGAGGAGCAGCCCTGAGTTGACTGCCTGACTCATTCTTCTAAAAAAATGAATGACAATCGTAGAAAGTTGTGCAGAATTGGCTTGTGCAGAGATTTAAATCATGTTGTATTAAAATCGAAGGACCCAACAGACCTAATACCTTGCGGGGAGAGGGGAGACAAGAAATGAAGGAATGGGATAGAAGTACCAGGGACACTCCTTACAATAAGACTAACAAGTGCATACCAGCCTCTACCCATTCACAGAGGGCTTGTCCACATGCCAGGAAGCATGTCAAGGACCCAACTGGGTACTTAGTCCTGTGAAATGGTTCCCGAGGTATCCTCATTTTACAGACAAGTCAACTGCTTCCAAAACTGGCCCGAGGTTCCCAAGATGGAGAGTGAACGGAAGGAGAGTGGCAGGAATTGGGAAGCCGGATGGGTTCACATTCCTGTTGCTGCCAAACTTGAGGACAAACATGGAGCTGCATGGATGGCATGGTTAGGGTACAGGGGAGGTAGGCATCCCCATCCTCATTAAGCACTCTCACAAAGACCTGATCCTAGATTCAAGTATGCTACCCTCACAATCGCCTCTCAGAGAACTCTTAGGGCACCTGCACCCCTTAAGAACAACTCCTGTCCTCCCCTCCCACACCTTTGCTCATGCTAGCTGCCTCCTCCACAAGGACACCCTCATTCCCTCAGTGCCCTGTACTTAATCTTCCCTCCCAGCACTCGGGATTCCCCCAAAACTGGAACCTCCCAAAAGGAATACCAAGAGCTAGTTACCCAGAACCCACCCCTCACCCCTAGCAATGCTTCCCAGCCCAAACGGTCCCAGGTGAGCCAAGATCCTACTCTCCTCAACCCCGGGGGGAGGCGGGACCAAAGCAACCCCCCCAACATGTGCTGTAATCGTGAGGTGAAAGCATCCCAACCACACACTGAGTGCCAGCCACCACTCCTTACACAGAGTATCCAATTAAACGGGGCTGCCCCTGGGATGTCACCTCTCCTCCAGAGTCAGGGACCATCCTCATCCCAGAAGACAACCTTTCTAGTGACAAGTGACCCCAGGGTGGCAACTTCAGAATGGGGTACCAAACAAGCAAACTGCCCCCCCCAGTTCCCTTCTCCTAGATTCCTCTCCCTTTCCTGCCTCTTTTCCCTTCCTCACATGTCAAATTTCAAGAAGTTACTAAAAGAAGCTTAAGGATTGTTTTTTAAAGTTGCTTTTTCAAATATCAAAATAAATCGTATAGATTGAAAATACACATCCTCAAAACGGACATTCTGGCCTTTTATCCAAATGTTCTATTAAAAGGGGGCTGTTCAAGACTTATGTCCACATATTTAAAGAGATGAAATGGTAACACTTCTTTCTTTGGCCACCTGCCAAGAAAAATTTATGTTGCCAAAATAAAAGAGATTATGTTTGCTCAATATATGAGCACAGGACAGAGCAGCTTAGAAACGGGGCCTCTTTTACCAAGCAGCTTAAATCATCTAATTTTAAGTATGTCTGTGAATGTCACCTTCACATGTCATAGGCTATCACCTACTTGGAAATATTAGGGACTGTAGCAATCGTGTATCACCCAGGGTCCACTCTCTGCTCACCTCTCCCTCCCCGTGGGGGGTCCAAACACTCCCATGGTTTCTACTTCTCCAACTGGTGACCTGGAGGTCCAGCAGGACATGCCCTCCCACTCTGGGTGGTGCCCACACAGCCTCCTACTCATGCATGGGGTACGGACAAAAACAGAGAGGCCATCATGCTGAAACCAGTGACAGCCACCTGAGGCTTCATTCTATCACTCTCTGTATCTGCACTGGTTGGAAAATTTCCATTATAAAGAGGATTTTTTTTTTTTAAAGGATCCATCAGAAACTTAAGGAAAAAAAATTCAAAAGAGAGAAACATTCTGTTAAAAATAGGAGTATTCATGAGAGATATTTTAAGTTCATTTGAAGAAAATAATTCCTTATGTGGCAAAGAGAAGAAAAATAAAATGGCTGCATCTCATTTACTTTAAGAATAAAAGCTACGTAAGTTCCTTATAAACAAACGTCAAATTCAGCCATAAAATAATAAATGTAAAATATATTTCGTTAGTTCCAAATGTTAAATATTTAGAAAAGACGGTATTTGTAACAAACCCAATTAGACCCTTGCAATGCTGAACAAATATATTTGATTCTGAAAACATCACTAGGCTTCCCAATGAATAATCTAGAGCTAGACTTGAAGGTTTTATTTTGTTTTGGTTTGGTTTTTTAACACAATTGTGTTACTCTCTGATCGGGACTCAAAAAAGAAGCACTTCAGAGAAGCATTTGTATGTTAAGTGCTTTTCAAAGAAAATAAAAAACAACATAATTCTGAAGCAAAAATTAAAAACCTTAGCAAGTTTATGGTCCATAGAAATAACCTTACTGGAGTGTTAACGCTTTCATGTTCATGACTGCATTGGATTTAAACAATCAACATGTGAGGTTAGCTGTGTAGGTTTTTTCCTATTTTGTGGGGGTGGGGGAGGTAAAAGAAGCTAAGTAGGTTGCCATGGTTACAAAGGTTTTGTTTTTTTGTTTTTAAGTCAGTGCTACAACCAAAATTTACTTCAAGTTCTCCACATGGGCCACTGTCCCCATGGGCCACTACAGTAAGCCACTCCCCAGCCCTCGTAAGATTACTGTGCCCTGTGACAGTGCTTGATGTACCCCTGGGGTCCCGTATGGAGGGTGGATCTCCATTCTCCTTCACCTTCAAAGCTCTCCCTCCCAGTAGCTCCAGGCACAAGCCCCTCTTTCCCTTCTCTGTCAATATCCTGAAAAGGTTCTGCTCCTTGTCATGCCCTGACCCTCCCAATTCCCTTCATCTTCTAGAATCATCATAGTCCTTGGCCTCTCCTGACTTCCCAGGGCACCTAACACCCCAAAATTCACCCCAAATTCAAGAACACTGAACCCAGATTCTCTTCCTTGTTCTCCTGCATCTTCCCAGCTTTGCTCCTGGCCTCATGCCCCCAAATGGATGCTCTCCACAGTTCTGGGCTCAAGCTTACTGCTGGGTCTTCCCTTGCTCCTATCCCCTGGACCCTCAGAGACACCACTACAGCCTCCAATGTCCTAAATGTTAAAAAGATCCCCAATGTACCTCTATCTGTATGATCACCCCTTTCATACTTTCCTGTACTGGTTTCCAAATCCCGTCCCACCAACATGAGTCTTTTTATCTCTCACTCTCTTTCAAATAAATCACATATATACACTTTAATCCTGTACCATCCCTGGCCTGGTTTGGGCACTCACTTTTCCTCCAGAAAGATTAATGAAGTGACCGAATTCAGCAAGTATCAAGCACCTACTCTAACTGAGCAGTGTTTAAAACAGACAACCAAGAATAAAGTTACGTGGCCAATTATCGGAAGGTTGATAAGAACTCAGACAAAATACAAAGGACAGTACAGATGATAAGGGAAACCTCTCTTCTCAAAAAGAAGGTGCAGAAGTGGGGCAGGAAGAGGGAACAGCCAGAGGCAGGAGAGCGCAGAGACCAGTGTGGCTAGAGTCAACGGAACCAAGAGCCTGGGAGGTGACAGAAGAACCCTGGCTTTAGTCTGACAAGAGCAGGAGCCACTGGAGGTGTCTGAGTAGAGAAGTGTATAAAGTAATTTCAGTTTTTAAATATTCCTCCACCTTCTTTCAGAGAACAGACCGTTGAGGGGCAAATGGGAAACCATTCCCCATCAGGAGGCTGTAAAATGACGGCCCATGATCACACCTGCCTTGCATCGACCTGTCAGGCTCAAGCTCATCTTCCTAAATGCAAGCCTGACCCTGACCTGTCACCACATTCTCTCTGCAGGAACTTTCCATGGCTCCCACGACCTCCAGAACTATCCAGTACCACTTCATTGCATGGTCACTAGGGTTGCACCGTGTCCTATTACCCCTTCCTAAACACCCTGGCCTCCAAACCCACAGGATCACCTGCTATTTCCCTGACACACTGCCATAAGCCTGCAATACCTGCCTCTGCCCTCCGAAAAGTTATTAATTCATCCATTAAGGCTAAGCCCAAACACCACTTCCTCAGGAAGCCTTTCTTGGCTGCCCCCCAAACTGCACATTGCTTGCACCTCTACAAGAACACTCTTTCATCAGTTCTGGGTTAGAGTTTCCACAGACTGCTAACTCAAGGGCAGAACTGTGTCTGACCTATCTAGGAATACACATGGGGCCAAGCACAGTGCTAGGCATACAGTAAGTGCTCAATTAATGCATGCTGGCTAAGTGAACAAAATGCTCATCTGATTATACATCATCTTGAGGTCTTAGGGGGAGGGGGGTCCCAAGGACAGGTTTTCTCTCTCAGCTACTGTAATCTGGAAGACAGGGGTCCTGATGGGAGTGTTGGGGGACTGCATGCCCAGCACCCCTGACAATGGTAGAGCCACAAGTAGGGGCCAGAGTGGGGATGGATTTGAACCTAAGCCTTCAAAGCCTCACACCCTCTCAGCCAGATGTATCTCTAGGCAGGCCATACAACCAGTTTTAAATTTGCCCAAAGTATCAGCAATGTGTTTTTCCTAAGCCCATTTTAGAAGTGTACAGATGCAGAGAAAAGAACCTAGAAGGATCCAAACCAAGTTAAGAGTAGTTACAGTGTTAAGAGATGGTGAAATTTTCTTTTCCTTTACCTTACCTTGTTTTTTTCCCCCTAAATAAACATCATAAGAAAAAAAGTCTTTTAGAAAGAATGCCACAGTACCACCCGAGTTATATTTAAAGAGTGGCTCCAAAAATAGAAAGTATCCAAAAAGCCCACCAGAACACTGGGAACATGAGAAACACTGAATACGTAATACTACTTGCAGAGGAAGATTATAGAAGTTGCGAATGTTTTAAAAGGTTTGTCTGAGCATGCTATGGTCTGAGCCTAATAACTGGCCCTGTGCTTTCACTTCTGAAATAATTATTTCACAAAATATAAAGCAGTAAACATTGTTCTGGATATCCCAGGCAGTTCTGTTCCCTCTTATCTAAACTCTTCCATAGATTTCATAATCAAGTGTAAACTGTCACCATTGCACCCTAGCTTATACCATGCAAGTGACAGCAAGTGACTGATCGGCTCTAAATGGGACATTTCAATGACTGTCATTTCATGACTTACAGAGAAAATGTCAATTAAAAATAACAGGAGGGGCGCCTGTGTGCTCAGTCCATTAAGCGTCTGACTCTTGATTTTGGCTCAGGTCTTGGGGAGCCTGCTTGAGATTCTCTCTCTTCCCCTCTGTCCCTCCCCCACTGCTCGCTCGCTCTCTCTTTCCAAAATAAATAATTTTTTAAAAAAATAATAGGTGATCAGTTATCAAGACATAATATGTCTTATTTAAGCTGAAAGCTACATCAACAAAGTGTTGAATCAACAAAGACTTGGCTTCTAACTTTCAGCAAAAGACCAACATAACTTTTATAGTGAAATAGCATTATTAAAACAAGGAAGATATAATTGCTTTAGTTACCACTTTTTTTTTTTAAGATTTATTTATTTATTCCGAGAGAGAGAGAGAGAGAGACCACACACGCATGAGTTGGAGAAGGGGGCAGAGGGAGAGAATCTCAAGCAGATTCCCTGCTGAGTGTGGCTCAATCCCACGGCCCATGAGATCACGACCTGAGCTGAAATCAAGAGCTGGACGCTAAACTAACTGAGCCACCCAGGTGCCCCTTTAGTTATCACCTTTTTAAAGAAATAAAAGGGGGACAAGGAAACCTCATGTCAAGCACAGTGCTAGATATTTTAGGTGCATGATCACATTAATCTTCCTAGTAAATCTGAGATCGTTTCATCTCCCCCATTTCACAAATGAAGAACCTGAGGCTCAGAGAGGTTAAGGAACTTAGTCACAGTAACCACAGTCACACAGTGGCAAAAACCAACTCAAAACCAAGTCTGTTTCACAAAAGACTATACACAGTATGATTCTGTAATTCCACTTCTATTAGGTTCAAGAACAGGCAAAACCGATCTATATGAAAGGAGTCACATCTAAGATGATATGAAAGTTCCCTCTGGAGGGCGGATACTGACTAGAAAGGGCGCAGGCACCTTTTGGGGTACTAAAAATGTTTGCTTCTTGAGCGGGGTGGTGGATATACATTCAGGAGGTACATACAATATTAGAGCACTTCACACTTTACTGTATGCTATTACCTCAAGTTAAAGAAAAAAAAATTCCTCATCTGACTGACTCCAAGTTCATACTCTTAACCACTAAACCACCACTCCGACAGAACGTGGCCACACTCTAGAATTGATTCCCTCGGATTATCATTTTTTAAAAGTATTCTGGTAAGCAACGTACATCCTAATCACATCAGAGTGAAAACACTGGAACAATAAACCTGTTTTTAAATGCCACAGAATGAAAAGTAGAAAGTATCAATTTCCTGGCTACTGGGAATTTCCCCTCTGTAGCCACATCAGAATACAATTTTAAACCCTGCTCTAAGTGAATGTTCACAGATGCACAGAAAATCATTTGTAGCAAAGTCATCTATGGAAACACCTAAAGCTAAAATTACACAAAATATTTCAAAACATGTTACATACAACCTTATCAACAATGCTAACTCTTAAAAGAAATCTGAATTTTGGGGGCACCTGGCTGGCTTAGTCAGTAGAGCATGAGACTCTTGATCTCAGGACTGTGAGTTCAAGCCCCACGCTGGGCATGAAGCCTACTTAAAAAAAAAAGAAATTTGAATTTTGTTACAAAAATTAAGAAAGGCAAGCAGACAAAGCTGATGGGCAAAGAACATCAAGTTCACAGTAGTGGCAACACACAGTAAGTGCAAAATCTCAGCTCAGAGTTCTAACATAGAGAAAACTGGTACAATGAACTTTTTCCAGCAGGAAAGTAATTGTGCCACAAATGCCCTAATAACAAATTCTCCATCAAGTACAAGTGCTTCCCACCGAAGTTCTGTTCAGACTAGCAAAGCCTCATCACCAGGTGATGATGAAATCATTACATCAATTCTCTTAAAGTCTTATACCACACACATATACCTCTTATTTGAGCAGTAATTGCCTCTCCAGAGAGAGGAATTTATTCATCCTACAATTTGGAGAAATCTCTGGCAAGCACCTAGTTAACAGTTATCCCCCCCTGGGGGTGAGTGTGGGGGAAGAGACAGCTGTTTCTACACACCTGTTGGCTACGGGTGCCGGGGTCCTTCCTGGGTGCTTCTGATTAGGTCAGCCGGGAAACCCAACCTTCAAACTGTCAGAGCCTGGTTTAACTCATGTTTTAACATTCTGTATACACTAAAATTACCAGGCAATTGATTGAAATGATTTTAGTTCCCTCTGAGAATCTGCGTATAAGACCAAAAGGCCTTTATGAGAATTTTCCAGCATTTGTAAGTCAGTTATACATCACAATTGGGCATGTTGCAATAGATTATATAACCAAATATTATCCCAGGTGCAAGAATCTTAATGTTTATAAAAGTAACCATTGGCATTTATTAATTGTTAAAGTCTTTAACAAACTGTCCAATAAAACTGACAAAAAAACTAAGTAAAGTCAAATATTGTGGCTATTAAGCAAGTTAGAAAGAATTAAAAGCACTGACCCAGTATGTTAAGAACAGAGGACACTTGAGGCACATTCACAGCCCCGGGTCAGGATCCCTAAATTATGGTTCCAAAAGAAACAAAACAAAAAAACAGGCATTACCAGAAAACATTAAAACTTAAAGTTTCAAAGTTTCTTTAAGAAACAATGGATTCATCTTTTCTCTTATCCTGCATCAGCTGAAAAAGCCTCATGCATTTCTACCCAGAACATCTTAGCTTTGTACCAACAACGCATCACGTAAGGCAGAATGATCCATTTTTTTTAGATTCCTCATTTCCTAATATAACTCCTTTTTCTCCAATGTACCTCTAAAAAAGGCACACATTTAGGAGCGCCTGGGTGGCTCAGTCAGTTAAGCGTCTGCCTTAGGCTCAAGTCATGATCCCAGGGTCCTGGGATGCAGTCCCTCCTCCGACCAACCGCCCAGTCTGTCAGTCCATCGGTTCACAAACTGGTAGGCTTCCGGCTCAGCTCTCCCTCTCCCTCCCCCTGCTTGTGCTTTCTCTCTCATTCTCTCTCTCTCTCTCTCTCTCTCTCTCTCGCCAATAAATACATAAAATTTTAAAAATAATAATAAAAAATTAAAAAGGCACATATTTGAACAACTTGTATAGTGAAAAATCAACCATGAATTATCAGTTCCACTTTCCTGTTTTAGCAAAACTGTAGTGTCTTAGCATTGGAGAAATCTAAATTGTTTTTTTAAACACGGAACTCTTCAAAACTACAAGCCATTACTCAGCTATCCATCAGAAACCCAGGCAAAAAAATCGTAATTTTTACAAGCATATTATGTTTCTTTTCATCAAAAGATTACTTCATTTCTTGGATTTTAAAAACTTTATCTGCATCTGCCAAAACTGGCTGATTTCAGTGTCAGTCAGACCAATCTAACTGGTTCCCAGTTACTGTTTTTGGTAAGGGGAAGTTGATGCCTAGAGGAACTTCTATACTGATTACACAATGACCACCACCCATTAAGTGCTTCTTAATTCCCGTGATGCAGAGCCCGGAGTTGGACAGACATTATCCTATCTGTCTTCAAAAACAATCTTGTAGAGCAGGGGCTGCCATCCCCAAAACCCGTTATGGAAAATAAGACTGGGATGGTCAACAACCTGCCAGAGGTCACGGAACAGTATGTGGCAGATTCGAGACCAGTGAACAGTGAGGGTGGGAACTTGAACTTTTATGGAGAATTAGGCCTTTCATCAACACACATGAAATGAAGAGCAGTGAGCCCCTGCTGTTGGGAGATGGCCGAGGGGAAAAGCAGTATTTCAAACTGAAAAAGTAATTTCAAACATTAGATCCAAAGATACAGACATTCGCAAAGCTGGGCAGGGGGGAAAGGTTTTCTCATGTAGAGAATTCTATAGGGTTCTGCAATTCCCTGGTCTTAAAATCTAATCTGATTTAAGAGCACAGGACTCTGTGTGTAACAGTCTCCCAAATTCCACCAGGCTTAATAACCTCTATTCAAAAGAAAGAGAAGTGAGAACTAGGACAGTGGGAAGAAGTGACCACCCAAGCCTGTCCTCCCACCGGGGTAAGCTGTCAGATCCACATGGGCACGACCAGGAGACAGCTCGGCTCCAGAGCCCTCAGACTGGGTTAGGCTCGGATCCCCCCGCTTTCCTGGTCCCGATCCTGACCCTGTTGACCACCTCCCGAGGCAAAATACACCGGGAAAATGTTATAACAAGTAGACGCCCATATTCACCAACTGGTTTAGCAATCTGCAATCTACAGCAAGGCTCCAACGAGGGAGGGGCCTCCCTTGGTATAATTGTTCTAAAGTATCTTTCCACGAAATTGGGAAGGTTCACGAGGCCATGGGGGATAGGGGAGCAAAGACAAACATACCATCCCTGAGTTTTTAAGCAGGAGAGGGAGCCTCCTCACCAACCCAGGCTTACAATGTGTTAATTTCAGAGATAAGCTTTCATGCCCTGACATTTGTAGGGAGAGAATGGGTTCTGGGGCTCCCCCCTCCTAAGTGCAAAATACCGTGGCCGGGATATTAAGGTGACTTGATTTTACTACCTCCAGAAGGGTCCGCCTGACGTTCCCGGGCAGCCTCCAGGATCTCCGCCCGCAGGGTCCCACCGAGCGCCCCCACGCCCACCCTTCCAGCGAGGTGTTTTGCCAAGGCCTGCCTTACACGCTCCGGGCAGCTCCCACCCATCCCCCTCCCCAGGTCTCAGACTAGTAGCCTGGTTAATCATTCAACGCCGGCGGCGTGGAACAATTTTTTAGAGGTCAAAGCGAAAGGTTCTCCCTAAGTTTCACAGAAACCAGCCTTTGGGGACCCGGAGGTGGCAGCGGCAGGCAGATGGGGGTGGGGAGCGGCGGCTGGCGGCTCTTTGGCTCGCAAAACACCTGATCTCCCCATGCGGCAACCGAGACCAGCGCAGTGCGAGGGTGGGGTGAGGGGGTGCGAGTGAGAAAATACGCACGGCCCCCTACCCAAAACGCGGTGGAAGCCAAGTGAGGACGCCGGCCCCGGACGCCCCTTCCCAATGCCTGCATCACCCCCGCGCGGGCTCCCCCGGAAGTTGGGGTGCAGCGAGGAGGGGGGATGTCCCAGGGCCCCGTGGGGGGTGGGGGTGGAATAGGCAAGAGACTAAAAAGACAGTCCGCTGCTGGTTCCGTTCTCCTCTTCCTCTAGGGTAAGGAAGCCGGAGGAAAGGGGGGACGCCTAAATGCGGCGGGAGCCACCCGGGAACGGTTTCCTCCTGTGGCGCGCCGGTACGAAGCCGGAACTGGCGAGGAACGGGACTGCGAGGGAGAGGAGTCAGTGCGGAGCAGCGGGGAGCGGGAAGCAGAGATGGAAAGGCGGTGGAGACGGGGGGGAGGGGAAGAGGGGCGGGAGGGGACCCTACCTTGTCCGGGAGCCGCTCCTGCTCAGCGGGGCGGGGGAGGGAGATCCCGGCCGCATCCACGTCCCGGCCGCTCGGCGCGGCTCAGCCCGGCGACTGCCGCCGCTCCCGCTCCATACGTTGCTCCGCGAGGGGCGGCCCGGTGGTGTCGGCGGCGGGCAAGTCACCGGCACGGCTCGTCTCTGGCACTTGTTGCCGCCACCGCCACTGCGCCTCTCACTCCCGGCTCCAGCTCCCCGCGCCGCCGCCGCCTCCGGGCGCCCGGGTAGGGCCCCGCCTTCGCCCCCGCCCGGCGCGCCAATCAAGCCCGGCACCACCCCTCACGTCACCGCCCAGCGGGGCCCGCAGCCCGGCGCCCCAAGTTTGGGGAAGGCCGAGCTCCAGCCTGTCTGCCAGTTGGCGCCCAAGATTCGCCCAGGCTGGTGCTCCTCCTAGCTTCCAGAGACCCTCCGGGGCCCCCAGGTCCACACGTGGAAAGTAAAGGGTTAAACTGGGGGGAAGGGGCCCCCAGGAAGTAGACCCCCTCGGAAGCACAGGACAGTTCGACCATATTCCAACCCGGGTCTAACCTAAATCTCTCCAACAGCAGGTCGCCCCTCTTGCGGGGCGCCTCATGTTGGGGGACTAAGCACAGAGCCTGGGTAGGACTCCAGTGACCTTTTCTGGCCAGAACCAGTTTGTGACTGGGCCTAGACCGGACCACGGCCGACGTTCCAGTGTTTGGGTGCGTGCGCCCCTGCAAAACCCGGAGTTCCACTGGGGAAGGGGGAACCAGGGCCACAGTGGGACTTGACCGTTGCTCTCTGCCCACCCATTACTTGTCGCCACCTCTTAGATCCCCAAATAACGCCCTAGAGCCCAAGGCCTAAATGATGCCCTACTTGGCACTGCCACCCGATCTTCAAATTTATGAAGCCGCCCAGGAACTGGTGAGGGAGAAGTTTTAGCTCTCCTCCTTGCGGTGTCTTGCAGAGAATTTCCTCGAGGTTCCACGCGCATCTTGGAAGCCATAAAGGCAAGATGTCCAGACGCTGCGCCTCCAACCCGCGCCGCCGCCCAAAGGGGCAGGGCGGACACCGAGGAGCAGCCTGAATGGCTGAACTCTGACACACACCTTCGGCTCCCCACTGTTGGGTGAGGACACCCACCGGCCGAAACACCTGGAACCACAGACGCACCCTCAGCCCAGCGCCCCCTCTGGCTCGCCAGAGCACTGCATTCTAAGGTGAGTCCCAGCCCAACTTTGGGGGCCCCAGGTAAGCCTAGCGCAACCGGATGGGGAGGTTGCGCAGGTCTGAAAGGCCCGGAGCGGCCAGCTTGTCACGCGCGTGCTCCGTGGGGAGGCAAGCCTGGCCCGAGGCCCATCAGAAAGCACCTCCCTCGCTTGGTCCTTATCTCTTAAGGAAAAAAGAGATCCCCTTTACACAACCAGAGCGATCAATTAAGGACACTCCACCCTCAAATATTTGCATTTTTCAGAAGGCTTTCTGAGGCGGAATTAGCCGAAGGGGAAGGAAATGCAAATGTAGGAATTTCAGGCACCTAGGAGCTCAGCCCTATCGAGTGTGGGCCCCTTACTCTTATCCAAGCTCCGAGCAAAAGACCACTTTGCTGCTGGACGCACTGAGCCACGTGGGTCACGCTAGAAACAGGAATTCAGAGTCAGATCTGGGAAAGTTTTGATTTTCAGCCTTCCGACCTTTTTGCTTTTATGTTGATCACGTGATTCTCCTAAGACTGAAACATAAAAGTCAAAGAAACAAGTTGGATTTGGTCTATTCCTAGAAAAACACAAAGGATGCACACCGACTGCTAACCACGGTTATCCCAAGTGTGGGACTGGAGAGTGGGAAGGAGGGAGATGAATTTTGTACCCTTATACTGACTCTGCATTTTGTATTTTTCCAGTTATATTAACTGTCAATTTAGAAAGCTAATAAAACATTTTTAAAGAAATACAGAAATTAGAAATTCTTCAAGAACTCTAGAGAAAGTATAAATTAATAAACAAAGCCTATGCTTTCATTCTGCATCAAAATAATTATTCCTGAGTCCATGTTCCTTGGTTTAAATAAAGGTATCTCTAGGCTGCTGTTCTGATTAAATGCTGTGGTGGGACAAGACTGACTTCTGAAGATTTTTCTGTGCCGTCAGACTGACATACTGTTTTCTATGCGCGTGTGTCTTCCCTTTAAATGGGCACCCAGTAGCCATAGACATACTTTTAGGGACTGCCTGCCAAGGAGTTTTTTTAGTAAAGGAACTGCTACAGCGTAAGTTGGGATCCAACAAGGAAATTAAGCTTGTGTCCTTCGTAGCTGCCCAGGCCCTGAAATTTAAAAATAAGGGCATTCTCTCCATCCTGCCATTAATTAATGCAGCTGGGAGTGTATCTATAACAGTTAACACTGTACCTTTGGGGGAATTACTCAACGCTAAGTTCTGCACCCACTTGGCTGTAGTCTTTACTCTTGCGTTGGGGCCTGGGTCCATCATCAGTAGGTAAAGATGTATTATTTATTTATTTAACAAATATGTGGTGACACTGGAGTGGTGAACATGACAGACAAACTCTTCCCTCTTGGAGCTCACAGTTTCACTGGGAGAGACAGCTTCACAATTCAATGCACTGTCAATTATATAATGACAATTGCGGAAGTACAAGGTGGTGGGACCATTTGGGAGAGTCCAAGAGGAGGTGACATTTGAGTTGAGCTCTGAAGGGTGAGCAGGATTTACTCAGGCAAAGAGGAAAGTGGAACGGAGTTCCTGGCTGGTTTATACTACAAGGGGATGTGGTTGAGGGAGAAGTTGGAGAGGTAGGCAGGGGCTATGTTTTGTAGGGCCTAGAATACCATTTTCAGTAAGATCACTCTGACCAAATGTGAAGAAGGAATAGGGAAGAGGGAGAAAGGGGGTTGAGGGATAGTTAGGAGGTTGTTGCCAAAATATAAATGAAAGGGTTGGGGCGCCCAGCTGGCTCAGTCGTTAAGCATCTGCCTTCGGCTTAGGTCATGATCCCAGGGTCCTGGGATCGAGCCCCGCATTGGGCTCCTTGCTCAGCGGGAAACCTGCTTCTCCCTCCCCCACTCCCCTTATTTGTATTCCCTCTCTTGCTGTCTCTCTCTCTTTCAAATAAATAAATAAAATCTTTAAAAAATAGGGCTTTTTATCTAAGTGGTAAAGCAAACAGAGAGAAGAATACCAACAGGACTTGGTGATTGCTTAACTAGGGAGGAATCAAGGAAAACTCCCAGTTCCCTGCTTCTTCAACCAGATGGACAGTGGTGCCATTTTATCAGTTGGGGGACCCTCAGGGAAGAGAACCGAGAAAATCTTCCCAAGGTTCACATTTGGTCAAGGTGGGTCTGAGGTGCCTGTGAGGTGCCCAAGTGGAGATGTTGAGTAGGTCATTGGTCGTATGGTCCGGGTCTCTGAAGAGGGGCTGAAACTGAAGTAGTAAGTAGAGGTGGTAATAAAGCCAGGAGAATACGGTGGTCTCCTCGGAGAGTATAGAGCTCGACTGGAAGAGGGCCTAGGACTTACCTAAAGGCTGAACAGAGGCAGACTATCCGCAGATGAAGCAGAGGAGCTGCCAGAGGGGCAGGAAGAAAACTAGGAGCTTGGGGAGGGAGGGATTTCCCAGGGAAAGAACATGTTATAAGGAGGCAGTAGTCAACAGCACTCAAAATGGCTGAGAGACCCTAGGGAGATGAGCACTAAATAACATCCCCTGGATTGACTGACCTTAGTGTCATTGGGAGTTTCACAGAGCAGTGACTGGTATAGTGAAGGGCAAAGAGATAGACTGGAGTGGACTGAGGAGTGAGTGAGTGGTGAAGAAATGAAGAACGGTACTTCATGCAGACAGAAAGGTTTGAAGGGTCAGAGAGAGAAACAGCTGGAGAGGAATGTTCTATCAGCATTGGGTTTAGGATAGAGTAACTTGAGTGTGTTTAAATGCAGATGGGGAGGATCCTATAGAGAAGAGGAAGATGAAGGTATAGCAGTGAGAGGACAATGGACAATAAAGGTTCCTGTGACCATGGGAGAGGACCAGAACCAGAGTATGGGTGGAAAGTCTAACCTCATGCAGGAGGCTACCTCCTCTATTATAACAGGAGGGAGGAAGTTGGAGGAGGACTGAATCAGGCAGGTTTGGTGTGGGACATTGAATCCTTCCACAGGATGACTTTCTCTTGCTCTGTGACATACAGGAGGCTGGGGGTGGGGCAGGGAGAGCTGACAGATTTGAAGAGAGTGGAGAAGGTGTGACAGAGTCCTTGCAGAAAGTGGGAAGGTTGAGGGGTGCCTGGGTGGCTCAGTCGTTAAGCGCTTGCCTTCCACTCAGGTCGTGATCCCAGGGTCCTGGGATCGAGCCCCGCATTGGGCTCCCTGCTTGGCGGGAAGCCTGCTTCTCCCTCTCCCACTCCCCCTGCTTGTGTTCCCTCTCTCGCTGTGTCTCTCTCTCTGTCAAATAAATAAAATCTTTAAAAAAAAAAAAAGAAAAGAAAGTGGGAAGGTTGAAATGGCAGTATGGCAACCCACTTGAGGTTGGTGGTGTGAACTTATAAGGTACCCTTTGGCCCTCCTATGTGATTTCCTCCAGGAGAGCTCAGGTGTCTGCTCTGGTGCAGCTCAGGTGAGGGAATTCCTAGGGTAGAGGAGCAAATTCCTTTTGCCAAGGAATTGAGAACCTTGGCAAAAGTGAGGTTGACATGATGAATGATAAGAGAGAAAGGAATCAGTGGGCTGGAGGTATCAAATGTTTAGTCATGTTGGAAGAAGAGGGGGTTGCTGACTTGGGTCAGCAATCTGGATGCTTAAGTTAGTGGTTCAGGAGGTAGAGAGATTTAATGACAAAGCCAGGATATGATAGGGGAGAGTAGAAGAGAAAGTCACTGGAGAATATGAGGCCAAGGGAATGAGAGGCAGGGTATTGGATAGGTCACCTGTGTGGGCAGTGAAGCCACCCAGGAAGATATGGGCAGGAATTGAAGTCAAGGTCATGGTATGAAGGTCACGGAGCTGGGAGCTCAAGTCTTAAGAAAGTGAGGAAGAGGGAATGACAAGGAGGTTAGAAGATGGGAACCACCAGAAAGGAAGAGGGATATGGCTAGGCAGTGGTCTCCTCAAGAGTGGAAGAACAAGAGTGTTTGTAAGAGGTGGAGGAGAAATGATGAGAGAGAGAGTACTAACCCCACCTCTGGGCCCTGGGAGACACAGAGACGAAAAAATGAGCACCTTCATCTCCTAGAGCTTCAGGGAAGCAAAGAAGGTGGGGATTTCATTCTGAGTAGAGCTTAAGGATAGATGGATGGATGGATGGATGGATGGATGGATGGATGGATGGATGGATGAAGCAACCTTCAATTCAGTTTGCTTGTTGAAGTCTGCAGTCCCAGAGGATTACATAAAAAGATTTGGAGGGTGGGAGTGAGTAGGGGTGGGAGTGAGTAGATGTGGGAGGTCAGATGCTGGGAAAAGCAGAGGATTGTGCCTGATGGTGGATAGAGGATCCATGAGAGAATGATAATGGAAAGAGAAATGAGTGGTCTCAGTGAAGCCTGACCTGGTAGCTCTGTAAAGCAGGGCCACATCCCCCTCACTTGTTTCACCCCAAGATTTCCATCAGGGAAAAGCATGTGAGTCACACCTCCCTTCTCCTTCCCCCTCTTCTCCACTAGGGACTTCGCTGTCAACACATGAGCTCCTATGGGACTCTTGGCCACGAGTCAGGAATCCCAGGCTTATCTCACCTCTGCTACTCACTTTGTCTCTTCCTCAGGCAGGTTGTTGACCTCTTCCGTCTCAGTTTCATTGTATGTAGATGCTAAAACACACACACTTCTCAGGACAACTATAAGGAGTAGAGAAGATAACTTAAGTAAAAGCACTTTCTAGGGGCACCTGGCGGCTCAGTTGGTGGAGTATGTGACTCTTGATCTTAGGGTCATGAGCTTGAGCCCCATGTTGGGTGTAGAGATTAGTTTAAAAAAAAAAAAAGGCACTTTCTAAACTATAAATCACTGTAGGAATGTGAGTGATTTCCCTTGTCCAGAACGCCCTCACATACATCCGTATGTCTCCCAGGAGCCCTCCCAAAAAGATCGCGAGTCTTTGCTCTAAAGGAAGCTGTAATCTTGCTCAGAGACAGGACAAACACACCCAAAACAATTAGAGAGGAATGCACGGCTGTGTCTGATTAAGTGCTAAATTGTAAGGTGCAGACAGTAAGAGCTCTGAGATCAGAAAAGAGAACAATTAGCCAGACTTGGGAAAGTCTGGGAGGCTTCCTGGAGAAGGTGGGGTGAAAGGCACCCAGACTGCTCACTGAAGCTGAGAAGACTATTGGCAAGTGCTCGTTCCTTTGTGGCTACAAAGACTGTCAATGGGACAGTCTGACATGGGTCCACAAAAAGCTTCTAGGTCACAGATGCTCTTTTGGCACCCCTGCTGCCCAACCTGTTGTCACCCCGATGGCCGTGCACCTTCTCAATCATAGTCTGGTGCTCCCGCCAGGTGGTTGGGCAGCCTGGGCTACATGGCTGATCTTCTGGGCTCTGCCCTGGGCCTCTCATGTTTGGTCACCTGTGTGCCTGGTGAAGAAACAGCGGTTGATCTTCAGCAAGTTTCCTGGACCGTCTTTGGCGGCAGCACACGTGCGGTATTTTTGCCCGGCCAGACTGCAGGTTGTGGAAGAAGCGATCCCAGCTGCCCCTCTTGCTGCCATTTGCCTCACTGTACCCAGCCAGCCTAGGGGACCTGCATGTCCACCGAACCAAAGCCTGCACCAGCTCCCACACCTGCCTCCTTTGCTCTTTACTGCCTCTGCTTCATTGTCCAGGAGCACCCATCAGCCCACCATTCGGATACCACCCCACGGAGCTGCCACCCTAGAGCCCAAGAGCTGCAAGCCCAGAGCTCCCTTCGGCCTCCTTGGTTGTATTGGAGCCACGGGAGCCAGCCAACTCCTGCAGCCCACTGGATGTGGTTCAGAACGATGGCCTGCTTCCTCGGTAGCTTGCCCCATGGCCTGGTTGTTCCCTCCTCCTTCCCCACAGACCTGGGAAAGTTCCCATCATGCTTCAGGGGCAAGCGGACACAGGCAGCCGCAGTGGCAGCAGAAATCCCTAAATCTTGTGTATGCTGTGGACTTAGGTTGCTCCAGAAGGACAGCAGTGTTTTGCGAGTCTGTTAATCAGTCCCAGTTGGAGCCATAAAAACCACAGTCACCTCTGTCAATGGCTAAAATATTAATTACTGATGCAAAGTGTGGAATCTGGGCACTGGAATTCTTGGAACTCCAGTCCAAATCCCTTGGCACTTGAAAATGAGAAAAAGGAGGTCCGAAAAGTAGATCTCGGAAGGCCAAACACCTGATACTAGAGATAATCTCTTGAATGTTGGTCAATTAAGTCACAGGTTAAAAATCACCTGGCTTCTAAAGCAGGCCCTTTATCCCAAGATTACTTTGACTTTGCAACAGCAGAAAGACATAAAACCTCATTATCAGATGCAGATACCAGAAACCAATGTTATGATTCCCAGGGGATTTGCTCCATCTCCCGCAGAATCCTGAGGCTAGAAGAACTCAGAATTCCCAGGTGAGTAAAGTCCAGCCTGTGTATGACGTTGTGATGGTGTATAAGGTCAGTAATTTGAAGGGGCACCAACAGCCATCTCTACTAGGGTCGTAATATTGTTTGGGGAATGGAACTCTCATTAAAGAGAAATGCAAAATCATACTTGTAATTATTATCAAACTGCAAAATTACATTCAAGAGGAGAGGCCCATAATTGCAGCATCAAGCATGAGACAGTGCCATTAATATGATTATCAGGGCATAAGCCTATTAGAGAACCTAATGCCTCTTTGCTGGCATCATCCTGCCAGCTACCCCAGGTCTGGAAACCGTCTCAGTTGTAAACAGAACTGTTACAAAACAGGGACTTGCAAGGGGCATAACAAAGATCTGCTGACCTTTACCAAAGGTCAAAGCTGCCCGGCTAAGGAGAACAGAGAACATTTCTGAAAAATGAAGACTTATCTGCCAACTCCAGTTGGCTCTTATTGAGAAAGTAAGTATGCTAAGCTCCAAGTCCTCCCCAGTTGTGCAGCCATCCAGGTATGGGTATAACGGTGAGGCATGTGCCACCTCAGATGGATACAGGAGCCTAAGTCTTGGCTGCTGGTGGCGAAAAATCATGGTATGGAAATCTACAAATCCAAGTTCAAATCCCACTCTGTGTGTCCTCATGGGTATAGTAAAATCTATCTCGAAGAGTTCCCAAGAAGGGGAAATAAGGTCATGCATGACCAAGTGCCTATAGATTCCTGGTGCTTAATAAGTTTGTTTCATCTTTGGCTTTGACAGTGGAACCAAGTCCTCATCAGGATGAAGTACAGGTGGTATCTTGGCATAGAATCCTAGGGATTATCAACATTTGTCCTGGGAGCCCACAAGAGGAATTGCTACTCTCTCTTTATTCCGAAGTGTTTGGATATCATTAATCATCATCACCATTGAGAACAGGAAGATCAATTGGCTATACCTGGGAGGAGCCACCTGATTGGTCTTTTAGGACCCAGTGACTGATGAAACTCACTTGGTAAGATGTGTCATAGCAAAACTATTGCCAGGAGGGGCAGGGCCTTTCCCTTAAGCAGAGAGAAATCAGAGAACAAGGGACCCCACAGATGGTTCTAGTTACTTTCACTGTAAGCGTCTTTGCTGTAGTCATCTTTGCTGTGAGCATTTTTGTCAAATAACTAAGTAGCAATAAGGCAATTTTGCCATTAAAGATTAAAAAGTAGGGGTACTTGGCTGGCTCATTTGGCAGGGCATGCGACTCTTGATCTCAGTGTTGTAAGTTGGAGCCCCATGTTGGGTGTATAGATTACTTAAAAAAATAAAATCTTAGGAGCACCTGGGTGGCTCAGTCGGTTAAGTGGCTGACTCCTGGTTTCAGCTCAGGTCATGATCTCGGGGTCGTGGGATGGAGCCCTGCATGGGGCTCAGTGCTCAGCGGGGAGTCTGCTTGTCCCTCTCCCTCTCTGCCCCTCTCCTCTCTCTCTCTCTCTCTCTCAAATAAATAAATAAAATATTTTTTTAAAATCTTAAAAAAAAAGAAGTAATTGGTTGACAGTTAACTGGTTGACAGTTTGGTTTCATTTCTCAAGGCAGTCCTCACATTTGTATATGCTGTAAATCTTAGCTCTCATAATGGTCTATATGGTGGCATAGAGTTTTGAACCCACATTTCCCTAGAATTCTGGAACATCTATCAATGGACGAGTGACAATATGCCAAGAACAAACAGCAGTATAGAAGGCTTTCCCAACACAATATCCCAGTTACAGATATGCATCCTAGTTTTTGGAATCTGATGCCTCTCTTAATGAAGGAAGAAATTTTAGCAAAAAAAGAAAAAGCATGATGCCAAACAGGGAAACAAATCAACAAGAAAAAAATAAAAGTATACTACTCTGAATGAAAGACTTTGAAGACAACTACTTAGGTACAATCTACAAAATAAAATCAGTTATTGGTGCAGTATTACCATGAATCAACATTATACATTTTGAAGGTATTCAAGTATTTCATATTTTGCAATAAAGTCTTTTAAATCTATTCATTTTCCAAGTTTCATTATGTTCTTTTTAATGAATGTCCCTCTTTTATTTTTTGCCATTTTATCTTTTATGTCAAAATTGTCTTACAGCCAATAACTCATATGGAGGAAATGCTTGAGGCAAAGATGCTTAAGGCAAAAAACCAGCACGCCCATGGATAGTCTTAAAAGGGAAGCAGGATACAAGTAACAAGGTGGATAAATCTCCAAACATGTTGAGTGAAAGAAGCCATACACAAAAGAATATACATGAAGTACAAGAACAGGTAAAAACTAACCTACAGTGATAGAAATCAGAACACCAGTTGCCCCAGGGATAAGAAGAGAATTAAATGAAAAAAGGTGTAAGGGAACTTTCTGAGATGAGAGAAATGTTTCATCTGTTGATTGGAATGATGGCTAAGTGGGAGCACACCATTATCAAAATTTACCACACTGTACACTTTTTTTTTTAAGATTTTATTTATTTATTTGAGAGAGAGAGAACACGAGAAGGGGGAAGGTCAGAGGGAGAAGCAGACTCGACCCCAAGACCCCGGGATCATGACCTGAGCCGAAGGCAGATGCTTAACCAACTAAGCCACCCAGGTGCCCCTCAAAAACATTTCTACTGGCAGGTTTTACTCTAGCTCATACTGCCAATTATCAGCCAAAGGAATTTTATACACTGTATACTTTGAATTTGTGCATTTTACTGTTTATAAATTAGACCTCAACTAGCAAAAAAAAAAAAAAAAAAAAGGCAACAGTGTATAGATGGAGGGAAGTACAGGCAAGTGGGAGAAAGAAGGGGCTCCCACCCACTACCATGCTGGGCAGTTTCTTCAGTGCCAAACTGAGACAGCTACAAACTGACATTTCAGAATCAACTACAGATAGGAGAGGATGCATTTTTCTAAAAATTAGTATCCTCTTCTGAGCCACACATTAGGTTTAAGCCCTTGTTCCTCTGCAAATTGAAATCCTTTTCATTCCATTTCCTTCACTCCTCATCTAAAGCTGTTCTAGGACATGGTTTTCCCGGGGCAGCGCCCTTTAGGAGTCACCCTCCCTCCACTCCCAGCTGCACAGAGACATTTTTGGATTTCATTAACTCTAGAAACTTTGTGCCTATGAAACTATAGAAAAAGGAAGCCAAGTTTAATTGATCAGCCAAAATCAAATTAATGATCATTATAGAAATCAGAAAAAAAGAGTTTGGGTCACCAGGAAACTTTCCGGAAGAATCTTGACAAACCTTTCAGAAAGGGGATACCTGGCTGGCTCAGTCAGTGGGACATATGACTATAGAGCTAGGGGTCGGAAGTTTGGGCCCCATGTTGGGCATGGAGCCTACTTTAAAAAAGAAAAAGAAAGGCATGGAAAGGAAGGGAAAGGAAGGAAAGAGGAGAGGAGAGGAGAAGAGAGGAGAGGAGAGGAAAGGAGAGGAGAAGAGAAGAGGAAAGAGAAGAGAAGAGAGAAAAGGAAAAGAAAAGAAAAAAGAAGCCTATGTGATTTTTCAGGGAGCTCTGGTTCTGGGATATCTCAGAGTTGTCCCAAATTGGGGTGACAGAGCTGGGCCTTTACTCCCGCATCAACCAGCTATTAGATGTGAGCTGCCCTTGGGAAGGGGAACATGGCCATGGGCAAGGTGGCTCTTTTTGGCAGAGAAGTCTCAGAAAGGGGCTCAGCTGCCAGCGGCTGCTGTCAGCTCCCCTCCCAGTAGATGGGGAAACAGGTGCTTCAATCTTGGAGGGAGATCTGGGGGGTACAACATGTCATCCACTATGGGGGGATGGATGTTGCATTTGTGGTCCCACACGTCTCCTAGAGACCAGCTAGGAGTCCACACTCATGTCCAGAGAAAACAATGTATATCGGCCTTTACCAGGACCATCTCTGGAACCCAGTCATCTCACCACCCTTCCAGTTCCTTTGGAAGGGGTGATAGGAGAGCCTTTGTCAGCTACCAGCGTAGTTTTAAGAGTAGGACAGCTAGGAGGTGGCTGTGTGGACTGATTTTGGGTGGGACCTAAGCCTTCAGACTTAAGGGGCATGATGCCCACAAGAATGAAAATCCACCGGCTTAGTCTTGAACAAGCCGAGAGCCTGCTAAGCCCTAGCATCTGCTGAACTTCCCAAATTACACACATTAAGCTGTTCAGTTTCACGTTTCCACCGTGTGCTTCCTGCCAAGCTTCCTAGCGCAGTCTACACAATAAGAAAATCCAAACGAGCAGTTAGAGCAATTATGGATACGCCGGGTCAAACAAATAAGCCTTTATCTAGGACTTAAACAGACATAGTCAACAAGGGTCTAATCCAAAATTGAGTCTTGGACAAAGAAAGGCTTTGCAAAACAAAGAGAGGTGGGGGGTAGAGATATTTGCATTAATTGTTTTCTCTGTCTCCCTGAAAATACTAAAATAACGTATTATTCGGCCTCCCGGTGCGGCTCTGTCCCGCCATCCCCCAACCCTAGCTTCTTGAACATTCTCTAACTCTATTACTTACCTGGCTATAGGGCCAGCTCATAGGAAATGTTATGCTAGGGTATGAAAATAGTCATCACTGAAAGGAGCTGGGAAATTTACTTTGTTCATTGTTATGTACCTAATTAAATACCCAAGAATTAAAGCCGTAAGTGTGAGTGTTGTATATAAATGCAGGAAGTACAGAGACCATGTGTTACAGAAACCCTAAGCGTTTCAGCTAAGTGAGAAATTCTAAGTAAAGTGAGGCGCTTCACTAGTGTAGTGGGGAGCCACGATATGATAGAACTTTATTATTTTGTTATTATTATTTTAACAAGAGAAAGCAAATTTGTACTTACTCATTCTAGCAGTAGAGACCTCTTGTGGATATTCATTGTTCTGTGGAAGGGGGAATACAAAACAGTTCTCTTTTCTTTATCCTTTTTCCCTCTCTGGAGTGACAAAGGCCGCTCCTCCTCATACAGGTCCATAATCCTGTGCAAACCCAAAATCCAACACAGCTCTGGAAAACGAGATGGCGCTAAAACTAACTTGGCAACAAAATCTGACTAGAACTGATGAGAGGGTGGTTCTAGTTTGTATTTATTCTGTCTCACTACCCATATGTTAACGTGTTTGACCGTAGGGGCTGCCGCAGACACATTAATATGAACGACAAGACATATTTTGGGGGAATTATCAGCATATAGACGGTAACTGAAGTCATGGGAATAGCAGAGATGGTCCAGGGAATGAAGAGACTGAGAAGAGAAGAGGGCCCAGGACAGAGCCCCTGGGAACCAGATGTAGGGAATGGGCCCGAGGGAGGATTCAGCAGAAGGAAGTGAAGAAGAAGTGAGATGGGGGGGGAGGAAAACGAGGTGTAGAGATGCAGCGGCCCAGGGAAGAGAAGGTTCCAGCATGGCAGGGTGGTTATCAGCCCTGGCTGCGGAGGTCAGTGGTGGACCAGAAGGCAGCTAAGGCATTTGCAACCTCAGAGATCTTGTCTTCTAGAAGTCTGAGAACATGTCTTAAACCTATATTCTCTTTTGAACAGCACTGAGCTGTGCTTTGCTCATTGTAGGTGCCCAATAAAGACTTGTTAATTAATTGATTATGTCAGTAAAAGCCATCGATCAGAGAGGCAAACCTGCTTTTGTGAGGCCTCATTTCAGATAAAAGCCTGGGAAGACAACAGACAGAGCACAGAGAAAAAGCACGAGAAACCACTAAGAAGTGAGATGGCGAGTTCGCTCACCAACAGGAACAACTGGAAAAGAGAACATTTTGCTTCTTTCTACAGGGAAGAACAGTAGGGCTGGGTAATGAGAAACAGTAAAATTGGTAGGTCTTTAAGGTGGAAAGTGTAAGAACTATGGTGCAGAGAGAAAACAGATTAACCAAATAAATATTTATTCTTCAACTATGGGTCAGGGCAATTTATAGAAACTTAGAGATAATCAAATCAACAATTATTTCACAAATGATATAATAAACAGAGTCTGAGAGACTCTTTTAAGGGAACAGTCAGTTACTGACAAAACCTGGAGTCAAACTGAGGGCTCAGGGTCCAGTCCAGTGCTATTTGATATAAACATAGAACCTCAGTCCCAGGGGCGCCTGGGTGGCTCAATCAGTTAAGCGTCTGCCTTGGGCTCAGGTCCTGATCCCAGAGCCCTGGGATCGAGTCCCACATCAGGCTTCCTGCTCAGCGGGGAGCCTGCTTCTCCCTCTGCCTGCAGCGCCCCCTGCTTGTGCTCTCTCTCTCTTTCTCTGACAAATAAATAAAATCTTAAAAAAAAAAAAATGTGTGACCGTTTCCTACTCTATCATCTAATACCCAGCATGGTGCCTGGGTAGAAAGGACTCAATCAGCCTTCCTGAATGAAAGAATGAGATGTCCATTCTTGAAAAGATGCAGCATTGGGGCGCCTGAGTGGCTCAGTCGTTAAGCGTCTGCCTTCGGCTCAGGTCATGATCCCAGGTTCCTGGGATCGAGCCCCGCATCGGGCTCCCTGCTCTGCGGTAAGCCTGCTTCTCCCTCCCCCACCCCCCCTGCTTGTGTTCCCTCTCTCGCTGTGTCTCTCTCTGTCAAATAAACAAATACAATCTTAAAAAAAAAAGAATGAGATGTCCATTCTTGAAAAGATGCAGCATTGGGGCACCTGGGTGGCTCGGTCAGTTAAGCGTCTGCCTTCGGCTCAGGTCATGATCTCAGGGTCCTGGGATGGAGCCCCGCATTGGGCTCCCTGCTCAGAGGGGAGCCTGCTTCTCCCTCTCCCTCTGCCTGCTCCCCCTGTTCGCTCTTTCTGTCAAATAAATAAATCTTTAGAAAAAAAGAAAAGTAAAGCAAAGATGCAGCACATCCTTTCAGGTGAAAAAGAAGTTCTCATGACTTGACTTTTTTAGATCCATTAGTTCCAACAGGTAATCTCTGCTCTAAGATGTCAGGAAGACCAGGCCTCATGGTACCGAAGGGTCACCATTTCCCCTCTCTAGATATTCAACAGTGCCCAGCTGGCTATTCCATTCACTAGCTGTCCCCCAAAGTCCCAAGCATTGGGAAAAGACCAAGAGCCTACTCGAGCATTGATGGCTAATTAAGCAGTCTGCTCCAAGACCTCCAGGTCCTCATGTCTAAGGTCAAACATGCCATTCTGGCCCTAAAAAGACCCTAGAGACAGTTTCTCCTCTTCAGTGGCAGGTTCAGTCCTGGCTGATGTGCGGTGGCATTAGGGGCCAAAAGCTGTTCTTATTTTGCTTCTAAAGGTCACTTTTAGATACCAGAAAAAGGAAGTTTTAACCTCTACAGCTTGGAACACAACATTCTAAAAACAGTTGAAAACGCCTTGGAAAGTTCTCAGATGAAGTTAATTAAAACCTTCCCCTGTCCTAAGGGTCAATGCTGCTGTTTCAAGTTATCCCGCTGAGTCTCTGGATGAGCAAGTCTCCCAGGGACTGGTGAATTTAGTTTAGAAAGCTAAGCCACGTGGAGAGTGCCAAATGTCCCTGCAAGGGAACCAGTTGTTTTCTGCCTTAAAGTTTCTAGGCCAGAAGTGTAGGAGAACTCAAAAACATTCCCTTTTTCTTTTTTAAGATTTTATTCATTTATTTGACAGAGAGAGAGAGCACAAGCGAGAAAAGGGGCAGAGGGAGAGGGAGAAGCAGGCTTCCCATGAGCAAGGAGCCCGATGCGGGGCTGGATCCCAGGACCCTGAGATCATGACCTAAGCCGAAGGCAGACGCTTAACCGACTGAGCCACCCAGGCGCCCCTCAAAAACATTTCTCCTAGCAGCTTTTACTCTAGCTCATACCTCCAATTATCAGCCAAAGGAATTCTATCCCTCAGAAACAATCAGGAAGAAAACCTCTCTGATACACAGCAGGGAGTACCATGCTCACCATCAGAAGGGCTAGCTTTGCTCTGGGAAGAACTGATGGCGTCAGCCTCTCTGTACAATGTCAATAAGCTCATGTTGCTGAAATGGGACAAGAGGGTTACATAGCAGGAAGGCAGCGCCTCACTTGCTCTCAGGCTACACTCAGAGATTTCTTAGTACAAGGAACTGAGCCCTGCCCGCGCTTGGTGACACACAGCTGGGAGGCATTTCAGGAAGAAGGGAGCCATTGTCCCCAACAGGATGCACACTTCGCCAGCCTGTCTATTTATCAGCCCAGCCCAGGTTGGCTTCTCTGCCTGTGGATCAACAAGGTCCTTCTCAACAAATGTCAAGTGTGTTTGTGCTTTAAGATTCCCAGGAACAGATGTAGTTGAGGTAGCTAGTTGCAACTTAGGGGTTATTTTGCCCAGGCTACTCAGTGAATGCTGACTGAGTGGCTGACTTAAAAGAAACAATGCCATTTTCCGAAACTGGAAAACCAAAGTAAGACCCAGATTCCTGACCTCTAGGAGTTTGTCATCTAGTAGTAGGGGGCCCTGGGAATTCAGCCAGGGGCTCTGCCGTACCCAGTGTCTCCTATACAGGGGAGACTGCCCCCCCTACAGCACTCTGCTCAGAGAGAGAACGCCAAGCTGTTCTAGGGCCAGGAATGGCCACTGTGAGGCTGGGGCCAGGTGGTTAGCCCAAGGGTCACCCCCATAGGCTGGGCAGCGGCCTCTGTGGGCCAGCACAGAAACAGGAGCTGGTCCAAACCTATGGGCAGAAGAGCTAGAATCTGGGTGCAAATGGAGGAGGCAGAGGGCAGACGTACGGGTAGGAGCTGGGTCCTTCAAGGCCATGCCCTGTAGAGAAGCTCCTGTGACCTGGCTTTACCTCTGTTCCTGCCTTTCCTCAGGCCCAGCTCCCTTCCTTTTTCTGGGCTCCTCTGTATATGTGCCCTTCTCATACCCATGCCTAGCACACACCTGCTCATACCCACTACCAGTAGTTACGGTAACAAGAGAATCTTTTTTTTTTTTTTTTTTGCTTGTTCGAATTTTTATTTATTTAGTTAGTTAGTTAAGATTTTATTTTTGTGTAATCTCTACACCCCATGTGGGACTCGAACTTACAACCCCAAGATCAAGAGTCACATGCTCCACTAACTGAGCCAGCCAGACACCCCTCTGTATTTATTTAAAGTATAACAAGAAAATCCTTCTTTATTCCTGACCAAGAGGAAAGAGGGATAAGAGGAGTCAGGCAATAACCATGGTACAAGTTGGAGGGCTTGTGATCCTGAGCGTTCAGTCTGGATGTAGTTTGCAGCTTTGCCTAGGCCTGACATGGCCAGAGGGACTGTCAGCTCCATGAGGGCTGCCTTGCTCACTGCTGTGGCTCCTAGCTCAGTGCCTGCACAAAGCTGGTGATCAGTTAAGGGCTGGCTGAATGAAGAGAGAGAAGCCAGGCAGATTAAGTTTAGCATTCGCTGTTTTCTGTGTGTTACGATCTCTCCACCTGAGGCTCCATGCCCCAGGAGGCTGACCTAGAGTTTCTATATTCAAGGGTTTCTTGGTTCTCTGACTTCCAGTGGGGTTCAGCCAAATGGGGAGCCCTTGCCGGAAATCAAAGGGAAGGAGGCAAGTGATATAGGGCTATCCCTCCCCCCACTGACGGCTACACTGTGTAAGGTGGCCCTCTCTATCCCATCCCTCTGCCTGCCAGGTCTCTCATTCTACAGGCTTAGGCATGGGAGTGACTCCCCATCCAGTGTGATCAGCCCCAGGTAATACCCATCCTTTATGGTGTCCCCACCAACCTTTCTAAATAACCCCTTTATTAAAAGCTCCTCAAAGCATCTGATTTGAAGGTAGCATCTGTTTCCTGCTGAGACCCTGACTGACAGAGTTTCCAAAAATCAATTGTGTACATTTTGCTATCTGGTTTTCTCTATGTACCAGTACATTCTGCTCCACTCTGTCAGCAAATACTCATCGCTTCACAGAGGAGGAGGAGGTTTGCTCAAATTGGCCTAGTATGGGGTGAAGATGGTGGAGTGGCAGAAGGGAACAAGGGAGTATCCTGTCTCAACACTAGCAAATGCATTGCATAAATGCTAAGTGAGGAAGACCACTGGTCGCTACCTTGCTCAGGACAAAGTCTCACCTTCTGTCAGGCAAGAAAGCTTTCCTTCTCAGATAAAATTAGTTTCTTTGGCTAAAAAACCTTTGTTTTGAATTACGCTTTATTGCACAACTACAAAATAATAATCAAAGGTTCTGTTGGTGAGAAGGCCACCGCTCCTCTCTGACCGCACAGTTAATTTACCCAAATTAATGCAGCAGAAGCAGGGGGTGGTGGGTGGGGGAATCTACTTTTCTATGTCATTTTTGCCTTTTAAATTTGATAAGCCCTTGAAAAGCCAGGGTTATTGAGCATGTCAAGCTGTGCTCCTCTTTCAGCTGTTGGTGCTGGGGTAAGCAGAGTAGGTGGAAGGGCGATTTTTATTTTTATGACAATTTATCCTCCCTGAACATACTAATGGGGAAAAGTACATTTTAAATTTTCTAAAAAAAGAGACTAAAAGGGTCTCATATGATCCAAGCTTTCTCTCACCTCTAGGAAAAATATCCTCCCTCAGCTCTTCGGTGCATATTATCTTGTCTACTTGGGATCTGCTTTTAAAACAGGTTTCCTAATAGGGAGATTCAACAGCAGTCTAAGAGAGAAAGGCCTGATTTCCTACCTAAGACTCAAATGGAAAAACATGGGATCTGCATGTATTTGTTCTCTTTTTCCGCCCCCCTCCCTTACCCCTTTAAAAAAGGGGTAGACTAGTTTCTTTAGTTCCCCGTCTTTTGGCAACAGCCATTTGAAAGACAAATCATGTGGTAATTATTAATTTTGCATGGGATCAACTCTGGCCTCAGCTTTCATTTGAGATGCAGTTACATGAAAAACAGACTGAGTTAATTTCATCCCCTCTGGGGTTGCTTGGCAACAAGGCCTAGTTCCCGATCATCTCTTCTCCTTGGCCCAGAGTGATCTCTTTGGGGTGTCACTCATGCTGAGGCAATCATCACCCTGCTGCTGTCACTCCTGAATGTGTCCCTGTGGTCTTGATGGCACAGGGGGTTTGCGGCTTTGCCCCAGTCACACAGCCTGGGGTCTGTGTAAGCCCTGAGCTTGTTAGCACAGAGAATGAACTACGCTTGGGGAATTTGGGATTCAAACAATTGAGGTTAAACAGGAAAGAGAGGGAGCATGAGCAATGTCTGAGGGGATGCTGGAGGGCAGGGGGCTGAAGACCGTTTTTTTTTTTTTTTAAGCATTACTATGTTCTGATCTAGAAATCTTTCTAACTACGTTGTTAAATGATAAATGCAAAGTCCAGAACAGTATGCATAGGATGCTAGCTTTTGGGGGCAGGAAGAAAGAGAAAAGGAGGAGGTATGAAAATATTTTGTTTATGTCTGCATAAAGAAAAATACAGATGGTCACCTGTGAGTGTTTGTGAGGTGTGAGCGTAATAGGGTAGAAAGGGCAGAGGCGATGGGCTCCCTCTACTTGCTAGATGGGATGCTGCCCAATTCATGATTCACTTAAGAAAGTCAATTAGATCTTCAAAAAAGAAAAAAGAAAAAAGAAAAGAAGGGCAGAGGCAAGAACAAGACTTTTCACCTGTGTACCTCTTTATACTATTTCTCTTTAAAAACTAAAAGAATGTGTGTTGTCTGATCAAAAAGATTTCAAAATAAATGTTAAACAAATGTTAGAAACCCAAAGCAAAGTGTTAATGTTTGGTAGAGCTGAGGAAGTTCATTGAGGGTATATGGTAATTCTTTGAAATGTTTTCGCTATTAGTAACCCCAACAAATTTTCTAGCCTTCCCTTCCTGTTTTAACACCATTCTTCCTATCTTTTATAAAGGAGGTCAATAGGCACATTTTGAACATTTTGAATGACTTGGTAGGAGATAGGGGTATCTTTAAGATTTCTGAGCTGCAGAGAAAAGCCGTCAGCTAGGAATATTAGCCTTAATCAGAGTATGCATCCATCCCTGTCCCAAATGGCTTCAGCTGTGGTCCCTGAAGATCTGAGAAGAAAGAAGCGGCAACCTCGTCAGGGACTGGCCTGAGAATGGAACTCCCGTGGTAGAAGCATAGCTCTTCAATTCATACAAGCCCTCAATTGTACCTTCATGGGGCTCTCCTGGATATCTCTCAGTGTCCTCTCATCTCTGCAGCAGGCAGCCATCTCCTCATCTTCCAGATCATTCTGTTGGTACCTTGCTCCACTAGACTAACCTCCTTGAGGATAGGTACAATGGCCGAGTCATCACCACACACAGCTCCCTTGGCATAGTAGAAGTACATACTTTTTTCTTAAATTTTTTATTTCGAAGTAATAATTGATTCACATGAAGTTGAAAAAAATATACAAAGCCAGAAATGCCTGTATTTAAAAAGAAGAAAAAACCTTACATCAGTAACCTAACTTCCCACCTAAAATAACTAGAAAAAGAAGAGCAAACTAAATCCAAGGCAAGAGGAAGGAAAGGAAAAAAGATTAGAGAGGAAATAAATGAAATAGAGAATAGAAAAACAATCGAGAAAATCAATAAAACCAAAAGTTGGTTCTTTGAAAAAAATCAATAAAATTGATAAACCTTTAGCTAGACTGATGAAGATAAAAGGAAAGAAGACTCAAATTACTAAAATCAAAAATGAAAGAGGACGTTACTATCAACTTTACAAAAATAAAAAGGACTATAAGTAAAAATTAAGAATAATTGTATACCAACAATAGATAACATAGATGCCATAGATAAATTCCTAGTAAGAGAGAAGCTACTGAAATTGAGTCAGTAAGAAATAGAAAATCAGGTGTGCCTGGGTGGCTCAGTCAGTTGGGCATCCCCCTCTTGGTTTTGGCTCAGATCATGATCTCTGTGTCGTGGATCAAGCCCTGAGTGGGGCTCTGTGCTCAGCAGGGAGTCTGCTTGAAATTCTCTCTCTCTCCCTCTCCCTCTATCCTTTCCCCTGCTCATGCTCAATCTCTTTATCTCTCTCAAATAAATAAATAAATTTTTTTTTTAAAAAAGAAATAGAAAATCAAAACCACAATGAGATATCACTTCATACCCACTTGGATAGCTATAATCAAAAAGACAGACAATAACATGTTAGTGAGGATGTGGAGAAATTGGAATTCTCATACACTGATGGTGGGAATGTAAAATGGTGCTGCATCCTGGAAAACTGTCAGTCCTTCAAAAAGTTAAAAGAGAGTTATCATATGACCCAAAAACTCCACTCATAGGTACATACGCAAGAAAATTGAAAACATATGTTCAAAAAAGTCTGGACATAAATGTGTATAGCAATATTATTCATAATTGTCAAAAAGCAGAAACCACCTAGATGTCCATTAAGTAATGAATGAATTAACAAAATGTGGTATGTCTATATGATGGAATATTATTCAATCACAGAAAGGAATGTAAAACTCAAACATGCTACAATGTGGATGAATCTCAAAAACATGCTAGGTGAACAAGGCCAGACACAAAAGAACACATATTGTATTGATTCCATGAAAGTGAAATTTCAAGAACAGGCAAATCCACAGAGACAGAAAGTGGATTAGTAGTTTCCAGAGGATAAAGGAGGGGGAAACGGGGAGTGACTGCTCCTGAGGATAGGGTTTCTTTTGTGGTGATGAAAGTGTTCTAGAATTAGTAGTAATGGTTACATATATGTGACCAATATACTAAATTGGACTGTGAATATACTAAAGCCTATTGAATTGTACACTTCAAAAGGGTTAATTTTGTGGTATATGAATTATATGTCAATTAAAAAAAGAATGAATAAAAGCAGCAGCTAATGCCTTTAAATATGTAATGAGAGATTCCATTTACCTTTTACTCAGATCCGCCCTGTGGTGTATAACTCTACACCATATCACAACCAGGAAAATGACATTAGCACAACGCACAAAGCTTATTTAGGATTCACCAGTTGTACATGCCCTTGTGTGTGTGTGTGTGTGTGTGTGTGTGTGTGGAGTTCTACGCAATTTTCTCATGTGTAGATTCATACAAATACCACCACAATCAAGATACGAAACTATTTCATTATCACAAGTGTCCTTCCTGCTACCTGTTTTACTCATGCCCTCCCTCTCCTCCATCCCTAGCCCCTGCCAACCACTGCTCGGTTCTCTCTCTCAATAATTTTGTTATTCCAAACTTAATATAAATTGCTACATAATACATAAATGTAATCTTCTGAGCTGGCTTTTTTCACTCAGCATAATTCCCTTAGGATCCACCCAAGTTGTCACATGTATCAATAGTTCATTCTCTTTATTTATTTTTAATTTTTCTTTGGTAAGGCAGCATTTTATTTACTCTTTCCATTAATAACTAATATTTAAGAACATTTACAATATTAATAGAACTTAATCTAAGAAAAGTTCAACTTACTTTTTTTTAACATCTTGATACTGGGTATTAATAAAAGATAGTCAAAATAATTATAGTCAAAATTATTACATCAAAGATCACAAATAAATACTTGGTGTTAGTATATCTACATACAATTCAGTTTTTGGTGTAAAGTTCTTTGGCTACAAAAAAAGAATATTTGGTTTATGTCACGAACAGTAATCTCGCTTTCTTTTTTTTTTTTTTTTAAGATTTTATTTATTTGACAGAGAGAGACACAGCGAGAGAGGGAACACAAGCAGGGGGAGTGGGAGAGGGAGAAGCAGGCTTCCCGCTGAGCAGGGAGCCCGATGCGGGGCTCGATCCCAGGACCCCGGGACCACAACCCAAGCCAAAGGCAGATGCTTAATGACTGAGCCACCCAGGCGCCCCAGTAATCTCTCTTAATGTTGGGATGGCCTCTTGGTATTTTTCTGCTGTTGATTTTTAGCATAGTTATATCTGTGCCTATAGGAATGGAGTTAGTGGAGAGGTACTCATCATGTACTCCAAATAAAAGGACATAGCTGATTACTGTAGGAGGTAAACAGGCAAGGCAAGTGCCCAATATTTCTGAGGCCAAAAGGTTAAGCCTAAGGAATCTAGTCAAGATTCAGGAATAAAAGTCCATACAAGATATAGTATAAAGCCAAACTGGGAGCTCAAGAGCAAAGCCATAAATCATTCTTTCTGGCAATGATGATAGTGAATTTTCCACCATTTTCCTGATGGGTTTAGGCAGTCTCAGCACTAAGTCCTCTGTTCAAGCACTGCAGAGGGTGGGGGTAAAGAGAGAAAATTGAAAGGCCAAGGTGTGAAGGAAGGTACCTCTAGCCCAGGCATGGGTGCACCAGAACTCTCTCTGGGAGTGGTAGAGGAGACACGTCTATTTCCTTTATTTTAAAATAATTTTTTATTTTCAGAACAGTCTTAGATTTACAGACTTATTATTTAGATAGTACAGAGAGTTCTTATATACACCACACCCAGTTTCCCCTACCATTAGCATCTCTCATTAGGATATTAGTATGGTGTGATTAATGGGCCAATCTTGATACACTCTTAGTAACTGAAGTTCCTACTTTAGATTTCCTCAGTTTTCCCCTAATGTCATTTGTCTATATCAGGATCCCATCTAGGATACTATATGATGGTTTGCAGTTATGTCTCCTTAGGCTCCTTTTGGCTGTGACTATCACTCAGACTTCCCCTGTTTTTGACAACACTTGAGAGTTTTAAGGACTTCTGGTCAGATATTTGTAGAAGGTCCTCCAATTGTGCTTTATCTGATGTTCCCTCATGATTAGACTGGGGAAATGTGTTTTGGGGAGGAAGACCACAGAGAAAAAGCGCCATTATCATCACATCATATCAAGGGTACATACTATCAACATGACTCATCACTGCTGAGATTACATACCCTTGATCAATTGGCTGGGATAGTGTTCGTCAGAATTCTCTACTGTAAACTTTCTCTCTCTTTTTTTTTTTCCTTCCATACTGTATTCTTTGGAAGAAAGTCACCATGCACAGCCCACATTTAAGGAATGGGGAATTATATTTCACACCCTTAAGGGTAGAACATCTATATCAATTATTTACAGTTCTGCATGGGAGATATATCTAATGTCCTCAATTTATTTATTTACTTAATCACGTATTTATATCTGTATGGACTCATGAATATTTATTTTATACTTAGGGTTACAATACAATACTATTTTATTTATTGTGTTGTTCACATTGTTCCAGCTTTGGCCATTAGGAGCTCATCCAGTTGGCCCCTATATCTCCATATGACCATCACTGTGAGGTTGGTTTTCTGGATTTTTTAGCACTCTATTACTTTCTGGCACTACAAGATGCTCTAGGATCAAACTGTATCTTTCCTGTCCCATTCCCAGAATCAGCCTTTTCTCCAAGAAGCCTGATTCCTTTTATTGAAATGGTGTTAATAACCAAGATCTGGGCTCTAGGTGTGTTCCATGCTACTAGGTGTCATTTCTTTTCTTCTTCTTTTTTTTTTTTTCTAAAGATTTATTTATTTACTTTAGAGAGAGAGAGAGAAAGAGAGCATGTGCAAGCAGGGAGAGGGGCAGAGGGCAGAGGGAGAGAGAGAGAATCTCCGGCAGACTAACCGATGAGCATGGAGCCCAAGGCAGGGCTCAATCTCAAAACCCGGAGATCATGACCTGAGCCGAAATCAAGAGTGGGATGCTCAGGGTGCCTGGGTGGCTGTCGTTAAGCATCTGCCTTCAGCTCAGGTCATGATCCCAGGGTCCTGGGATCGAGCCCCACATCGGGCTCCCTGCTCCACGGGAAGCCTGCTTCTCCCTCTTCCACTCCCCCTGCTTGTGTTCCCTCTCTTGCTGTGTCTCTCTCTGTCAAATAAATAAATAAAATCTTAAAAAAAAAAAAAAAAGAGTGGGACACCCAATCAACCGAGCTACCCAGGCGCCTCTGGGCTGTCATTTCTTTTAAGCCCTCTCAGTTGACAGAACAAATAAATATAGGTGTGTATACTAACCTATATATACACATATCTGTAAATATTTATATCTGTAATCATCTGTATCTATGTTAAGCTAAATATGAGTTCATACTGATATTTCCAACTCTAACCCACTACGACATAGATTATTCTAGCTTCTTCCCCTTCCTTATCTGTAACCTCCCACTCCAACAACAACCTGGCTCCTATCACCCATCATTCATTTAATTCTTCAATTCCAGTATACATATATAGTGGTTTCAGAATTGCTAACCCATACCCCCATGGGAAATGGTATTTATGTATAATTCCTTTTGCTGTTAGTTTTATAAATTCCTCTCATTTCCAAAGTTATTGAGATATATTTATATTCTTGGGTCACATTATGTATTCCATTGTGGGATCTCCAACTTCCTAAATGATTTTTTTAAATATGCATACATTAAGATTTACTCTTTGTGGTGCAAAGTTCTATGGGTTTTGAAAATGCTTAATGTCTTGTATTTGCCATTAGAGCATCATACAGAATAGTTTTACTGCCCTAAAAAAAAAATGATTTGTGTTTCACCTTTTCAAGGCTCCCCTCTTCTGAACCCCTGGCAGCCACTGACCTGTTTATCATCTGTATCATTTTGCCTTTTCCAGAATGTTGTATAATTGGACTCATACAATATGTGTTTTTTTCAGACTGGTTTCTTACACTTAGCAGTATACATTTAAGATACATCAATATCTTGAACAGCTCACTTCATTCTATTGCTGCTTAATATTCCATTGTATGGATGTACCACTTTGTTTAGTTATTCACCTACTAAAGGACATCTTGATGAGCTTTTGGTTTGGGGTGATTATGAATAAAGCTGTTATAAACATTTGCATGCAGGTTTTTGTATGGCCATATTTTTCAAATCTGTTGGGACATCAGTTTTCAAGTCAGGAGCATGATTGCTGGCTCATATGGTAAGCCTACTTAAGTTCTCCCTCTATTCCCAGTTTGCTAAGTTTATCATGAATGGCGGTTGTAAATTTTAATTTATTATAGATTCACATGCAGTTTAAGAGGGTACCTGGGTGGTTTAGTTGGTTAACCGTCTGCCTTCGGCTCAAGTCATGATCCCAGAGTCCTGGGATCGTGCCCGCATTGGGCTCCCTGCTCAGCAGAGAGCCTGCTTCTCCCTCTCCTCCCCACTCATGCTCTCTCTCTCAAAAAATAAACAAAATCTTAAAAGAAAGAAAGAGAGAGAGAGAGAGAGGGGAAGGAAGGAAGGAAGGAAGGAAGGAAGGAAGGAAGGAAAGAAAAGAAAGAAAAGAAAGAAAGAAAGAAAGAAGAAAGAAAGAAAGGGAGGGGCGCCTGGGTGGCTCAGTTGGTTGAGCGTCTGCCTTCAGCTTGGCTTTGGTTGTGGTTCCGGGGTCCTGGGATCAAGCCCCACGTCTGGCTCCCTGTGGAGCAGGGAGCCTGCTTCTCCCTCTCCCTCTGCCGCTCCCCCTGTTTGTGCTTTTTTGCTCTCTCTCCTTCAGATAAATAAATGGAATCTGAAAGAAGAAAGAAAGAAAGAAAGAAAGAAAGAAAGAAAGAAAGAAAGAAAGAGAGAGAGAAATACAGAGAGATCCATGTATTGTTTACCAGTTTACCCCAGTGCTAACAGCTTGCAAAACAATATTAAAACCAGAATATTGACATTAATACATTCACCAATCTTACTCAGATTTCTTTAACTTTTGCTCATTTGTGTGTGTTTATACAGTTTAATCTCATGAATAGATTTATATATCCACTACTACAGTCAAGATACAAAAGAGTTAAAGAACCACAAGGATCTCTTTTGTTTCCTTTTACAATCATATCCATTTCCATCCAGCACCTCTTCCCTACATTCCTAATCACTGGCAAATACTAACCTGTTCTCCATTTCTAAAACTTAGTTATTTTAAGAATGTTATATAAGTTGAATCATTCAGTATGTATCTTTTTGGATGGGCTTTTATTTGGACTCAGTATCATTTCCTTGAGATCCATCAAGTTGTTCTGTGTATCAATAGTCTGTTCATTTTCTATCGTTCCATAGTATTCCATGATGTAGAAATACCTAAGTTTGTTTAACCATTCATCTGGTTGAAGGACATTTGGGTTATTTTTGCTTTATGGCTATTATGAATAAAGCTGCTATAAACATTCATGTACAAGTTTTTGTGTGAGCATAGGTTTTTATCACTCTAGGATAAATACTCAAGGAGTGCAATTGCTGGATAATATGGTAAGTGCATGTTTAGGTTTGTAAGAAACTGCCAGACTGGTTTCCAGAATGGCTGTACCATTTTACATTCTCACCAGTGATGTAAAAGTGATTTGGTTTTCCCGCATCCTTGCCAGCATTTGGTGTTATCACTAATTTTGTCTCAGTCATTCTGATAGATGTGTACATACTTTTTTTTGGGAAAGCCATAAATATTTTAAAACAATTGAGTCAGTACCTACTGGTTAACGTTGCCTGTATGCCCAGCTCCAGGTTAGGCTCTTTGAGTGTGGAGGAAACCCAGCTTCCGTGCAAGGACTGGATAGGCAAGACCAGAGTACGAGAGGTGCCAGTTCCTCCCAAGTCATTCTGACAAGCCCTGTGAGCTCACCAGTAATGCTGTGTGTTGGATGATAAACTCTGAGTCCCTAACAGAAACCCGTGTCAGGGAAATCTCTGTGGAGTTCAGAAGGGAAAAAAAAAAAACAACCCAACATCTGAGTTGAAGGCAGATGTATTCTGTGGAAGGGTAGGGGAAGGAAATTATTGGATCCAGTCTGGCTGTTTGAAGCTCCAGGTAAAAATAATGGCATTTACTCTCTGGGTCTCCAAAAAGAGGTTCAGATTCTGCCTGTGTTTTGCAAAGAAATAGGACAAAGCTAACAAAGGCCCACCTGTGGCAAAATGAAACTGATTTTCAACCTGAGAGAGCATCCTATCTTTTTCTAGTAGCTGTTAAAGAAGAGTCCTAGATTATCATCCAAGTTCTCATTGTCCTCAGCTTCTGTCTATTGTATTAAGCCTAGGGCATTAAGTTCCATTTACTGAGAATTGTGAATATGGACTGGACAGTTATTGAATCTCAGTTATCTAAGGAATAGATGACCTTGATATATCAAAAATATTTAGCTTTTTTCTTAAGATTTTATTTATTTGAGAGAGAGCGAGCACACGGGGGGAGGGGGAAGAGAGGAGCAGAGGAAGAGGGAGAAGCAGGGGAGCCAGACAAGGGGCTCTATCCCAGGACCCTGGGATCATGACCTGAGTTGAAGGCAGATGCTTATTCGACTGAGCCACCCAGGTGCGCCAAAAATATTTAGCTTCAAAAAAAAATAATAATGCTTTAGGGGAACCTGGGTGGCTCAGTCGGTTAAGCATCCAACTCCTGATTTTGGCTCAGGTCATGATCTCAGGGCTGTGCGAGAGAGCCCCAAATCAGGTTCCACGCTGGGTGTGGAGCCTGGTTAACATTCTCTCCCTCTCCCTTTGCCCCTCCTCTCTCTCTCTCTCCTCCTCTCTAACAAAAAAAAAAAAGTGCTTTAGACAAAGGTCGATTTTGTCTGAAATGACACAGAACACTGTGCTCAGGATCTCATAGAGGCATAATTCTATCAGGGGACTTTCTGGCCTTCCTGGCATACCTTTCTCCACCCCTGCCCTTCCTGACCTTCACCCCAGGGGACATCTATTGTCTATACTCTGCTCTGATTTTGCTAAAAAGTATTTATTTATACCCCACCCTATTCCAAAAAGGCTTTGAAGAAATTTAAAAATTAAAATATTTTCCTATATAAAACAGAACAACAAAAGGACCAACAGAACTAAAACTAGTTAGTTAAAAGGAGCAGCAAAAGTAGATATGGCCAAATTTGTGTTTATCAGCCACAACAATTATATTTTGCTTTAAAGAATGCTCTTAGCTTCTGATACTCAGCTGCAACAATACTCTTTTAGAAAGTTATCATTTGGGGCGCCTGGGTGGCTCAGATGGTTAAGTGTCTGCCTTCGGCTCAGGTCATGATCCCAGAGTCCTGGGATCGAGTCCCACATCAGGCTCCCTGCTCAGCGGGGAGCCTGCTTCTCCCTCTGCCTCTCTCTCTCTCTCTGTCTCTTATGAATAAATAAATAAAATTAAAAAAAAAAAGAAAGCTATCATTTGAATTTCCCATATGATGTCTTCAAAATTCTAGTTTCAACTTATATGCCCATATTTTCCATTTCACTATTTCATTCTTCAATTACTGAGCTTTTAGTGGCTTATCCACTTAAATAAACATCTTAAGAAGGATTTTCCAGTAGTCTATGACTCCAGCTGATGGCTATTAACCCTTCTGGAAAATTCAACAGATGGTCCCTCTGTTGCTCCCATAGACAAACATTATTCATCTCAAAAACTTTCTGACGATAACTTGCAAAGATGTGATGAAGCCAGTTTTTCAGAGAGAAAAATCAGCTGATGAATAAACATATATTGAGGTACTCCTGTTAATCTATGCTACCTGAGGTTAGGGACCTTGTTTCTCTTGTCCACTAATGTGCCTCATACAGTGCCTAGAACCATAATAGAGTTCTATTTACTAATAGACTATTTACTAAAAATTACTGAGTGCCCTCTCTGCACAGGAGACTCTTCTCAGCCATTCTGGGAATATGCAGAAATAAGGGACTCCAGAGTTCATGACCAGCAACCCTTCACATACACACCCAAGTCCCATCAGCACATATATCCATTTAATGGTGGGTAAAAGCTTTAACTTTCTATGCAAAGGCCTTTCAGAAGACCTGAGATTCCCTTTGTGGTTCCCATCTTCTCTGGAGGTAATAGAAACCCCACACAGGCCCATCATGTGAAAGTGGGAGAGCCATATCCTCTGAAAAGCCTTGGCTAGTTGCATGTAGGGATATTCTAGCATGTAGTCACCCCCTCAACCATTCAGCCTCTGGGAATGGCCACAGTGCCACCATTTCATGAAGGAAACACAGTAGCATGAAGATAGGTTCCAAATGACCTCTTAGATTCTCTAAGTTTTGTGGTTGTGGTTTATCCCAGTGCCATGACAGGGCTGCCTCAAACTGGGACCAGATCTCCCAAGCTACAGGCTTTAGTGCCCCCCTGGGCCATGTTAATGCTGCCACCTGACTTCCCAGCTGCAGCCCCATCATCTTTTCCAAGTACTTAAGTGCCCATTAGTTTATAGTGCTGCTCAGATGCTGTAGCACTTTATGTCTGGCTCCTGTCCTCTTAGGCAACAGGCAAATAAATGTTTATGGTGGGAAAAGACTAATAAATAAACCATGAGATACACAAACTATGCTCCAAAACTCTAACTGGAGAGTAAAATCCCCAGACTATTTTGATCCGACTATAATATTTCTCTTTTTGATAAATACGCACTAAGAGAGTACAGCAAGTTTCTCAATCTTGCTGTTGGCATTTTAGTCCAGATGAGTTTGGGGTTTTCTTTACGATTTTATTTTTAAGTAATGTCTACACCCAATGTGGGGCTTGAACTCACAACCCCGAGATCAAGAGCTGCACGCTCTACAGACTGAGCCAGCCAGGCGCCCCAAGATAAGTTTTTGTTGGGACTGCTGCCCTGTGCATCGTAGGATGTTTAGCACCACCCTGGGTCTGTAACTCACTGGAAGACAGTAGCAGCCCCAGTGTCTCCGGACATTGCCACATGCCCTGAATGAGAACCACTGTTAGAGAGTAACACAATCCAAAACCAAGACCTACGAAAACAGGCGATGAATACATCAACCCAAAGCTGATGATGGAATTTGATCTTAGAAATAGGCAAAATTTCAATAATTGGTGAATCTTGCAACTTTCTGTAACTTAGATTTTTTTTTTCAAATAAAAAGGCTCTTTTTTGTTTTAAATAGTGCAAAAGAGATAGCTTGGGTTCAAGCTCGATTCTTCTTCTTTTTTTAAAGATTTATTGAGATATAATTCACATACTATACTACTGACCCATTTAAAGTGTAAAAATCAATGTTCCTTGTTTGTGCAACCAGCTTTATGCAACCATCACCATAGTTAATTTTAGACATTTCCAGTCTCTCCCCAAGAAATCCTCTACCCATTAGCAGTCATACAGACTGCCCCCAGGCAACCGCTAATCACTTTGTCTCTATAGATTTGCCTGTTCTGGATATGTCATATAAATATAATTATAAATGTAATAAATTTAAATGTAATATGTGGTCTTTTATGACTGGCTTCTTTTATTTAATATGTTTTCAAGGTTCATCCATGCTGTGGCGTGTATCAGTCATTTCTTTTTATTGCTGAAAGATAGTTTTTGGTGAATGTATATTTTCATTTTTTTTAAAGGTTTTATTTATTTATTTGAGAGAGAGAGAGAGAGCATGACCGGGGTGAGGGGCAGAGGGAGAAGCAGACTTCCTACTGAGCAGGGAGCCCCATGTGGGGCTCGATCCTGGGACTCCACAATCATGACCTGAGCCAAAGGCAGATGCTTAACCGACTGAGCCACCCAGGGGCCCCTATATTTTCATTTCTCTTGTGTATATTCCTAGGAATAGAGTTACTGGGTCATGTGATAACTCTAAGTTTATGATTTTGAAGAACTGCCAAGCTGTTTTCAAAAGTGACTGTAGCATTTTACATTCCCACCAGCAGTGTGAAAAGGTTCCAATTTCTCTGCATCCTCCTCAACACTTACTGTCTGGCTTTGCTTATAGCTATCTTATCTCATTGTGGTTTTGAGTAGCATTTCCTTAATGACTCATGACGCCGAGCATTTTTTCATGTACTTACTAGCTATCTGTATATCTTCTTTGGACAAATGTCTATTCAAACCTTTTCCAATTTTCAGAAAATTAAGCTTTTTATTTTGAAGTAATTACACATTTGCATATAGCTGTAAGAAATAGAGAGATCCTATATATCCTGTACTCAGTTTTCCCCATGTAACATCTTGCAAAACTGTACTCCAATATCACAATCAGGATATTGACATTGATACAGTTAAGACACAGAACATTTCCATTACCTCTCTGATCTTTCATGTGCCCTTTTATAGCCACACCCACTTCCCCTCCTGCTCCTACCCCTCCTTACTCCTGGCAACCACCAGTCTGTCCTTCACTTCTATAATTTTGTCATTTCAAGAACAGTATATAACCTTTTGGGATTGCTTTTTTCCACTCAGTATAATTCTCTGGAGATTCATCTAGATTGTTGCATGATCAACAGTTTATTTCCTTTTATTGCTGAGGAATATTCCCTTGTATGGATGTACCAGTTTGTTTAACCATTCACCTGTTGAAGGACATTTGGGTTGTTTCCAGTTTTGAGCTATTACAAATAAAGCTGCTATAAACATATGTGTACAGGTTTTGGTTTGAACATATGTCTTCATTTCTCTGGGATAAATGCCCAGGATTGCAATTGCTGGGTTGTTTGGTAGTTGTATGTTTAGGTTTTAAGAAACTGCCAAACCAATTCCCAGAGTGTCTGTATCATTTTACATTCCTTCCAGCAATGTATGAGTGATCTGGTTTCTATGAGTGAAGACCGAGTGGGGGAAGGGAGACCTGGTCCTCTTTTCTGTGCTTGCCTGCTATGGAGCTTTTGCAACAAGGGGATGTGGGAGAGGGGTGAGAAAACTGGCAGCCTGTCCCTCCTGGGGTTAAACTGTGATCCCAGACTGAGAGATTCTGGAGAGGAGCCTCCGCTTTCTTGGCTGCACTTGTATGGAGTATAATGCCTGAGGTAGAACTTCTAGAACCTGAAGCTGGGAGAAGGGGTATAGGAGCTTGTCCATGTCTCAAATGCCATAGCCTTTTGTTCTTACTGAGATTTAGTAGCTTTTCTTGGATGAATGTTTCTTCATTTGCAGTATGCCCTGAGGACAATTTCCAGAGACTTTAATTTTTACCAAATTGTTGTTTGCTGGGGAGAAGGTCTACTGAGCTCCTTACTCTGCCATTCTGGAAGTCCCAACCCCTCAAGCTTGATTCTTGATTTGATCAAGAATCTGATAGAGGGGAAAATCCCCCAGCCTGCCAAAGAATTCTCAGTTCCTCGAACATTGGATCATCCCAGATCCCCCGTGGCCATGGCCAGCACTAGAAGTGCTGTTGCCTCCCTGCTGTCTTGGCAACCTAGTAGGCTGGCAGAGGTGCACTGCCCAGACAGCTGGGGTCTGGTCTGCCTTGACTAGGAAAATAGATCTTTTTTTTTCCCCCTAAGGGAGAGTGGATATGTTAGATAATGTAAAATGGATTCATGATGGAAGACTGAAACCAGTACTTGAATTTTAAACCCAAAACACTGCCAATTCCAGAAGCATATTGTCTTCATCAACTCAGCTGAGTGGCTTATTAAGCTGGTCACTGACAGAGGAGTCAGTAGATCAGGCTAAAGAAGTAAGGCAGGGACAAGCTTTTCTGTTTGTTTAAATGGATAATACAGTAACATGGTTCACAGAATTGTATATAGTAGGAAGCCTCCCTGGCATTCCTGTCCCTCTACCACCCGTTCTCTTCACCCACAGGTGGGTATTTTATAAAAGCAACTACAGACATTTATCTTGTTTTCCTTAGAAGGGCTTGGGTTTGAATTCCAGTTTTGTCCCTCTCAAAATGAGCTGTGCAATCAGAGATAAGTCACCTCACCTCTTTGAGCCTCAGATTCTTCACCTGAAAAATGGGAATAATAGTACCTACTTCACAAGGTTAGGGTGAGCATTAAGTAAGATTGTGTCTAATGGTGCTTTCTAAAAGTGCTATGCGAGCACCAACTGTTCAAATGGGAGCAGCATCCATGTACCAGTAGTGAGGTAGAGATTGGCTGTACTCAGTAAGTGCTGCGGGATCAGGAATTGGTGGTGCTGGGGAAGCACCTGAAGCTGACTGGGGAAGAGAGAACATGGGCCACAGGGAAACTCCAACATGGCTGAAGTAGGCATGAGATAGGGTGTGACTGATTTGCAAGGCAAAAACTTTGGGAAGCCAGTGACATACAAAAACCACCAGGAGGTCGTTGGAGGACCTTTCCATCTGTCTATCATCCATATACTAAAGGTAGCCAGCAGGGTTCAAGGCTAGCTGTGGCCCTGGGAAGAGGGCCTCTTTTGGACTACTTTAGAGACAATGTTGGGCTTAACCTAAAATAGTTTTGGTAGGCTGGTGTCTTCCAAAGACCATCCAGAAGGACCTGTTCCAAAGATCATCTGGAATCTATTACAGGGCCAACCCAGGACTTCTGATGTAGGCTCAGGCCAGAAATAAAAAAAATAGGACCCAAACTGAGTTAACCTTCCATCTGTTTCCAACTTTTTTCTCTTTGGCAGCAGCAGGAAAAACAAGAGAAACCAGAGGGTCATGACATAGAGTCCAAAAAATGTCTTAGGTCTTTCTCTACCTGGGTTACTACGTTGAAAACACCTTACAGGGAGCCTGTCCTAGATTCTTATTATCCCTTGGAACCAACTCCAAAGGATCATAGAGATGGTGAACTGAGGAAGAGGCCAACAGTCTCTGAATAGGATGTGATAGACAAATCTCTGCCCAGGAGAGACGTGTACAGCAGGAAGATAAGTGGGAGGAGGGTGTAGAGAAAGCCAGTTCAGAGGCTGGAATTCCCATTGCTCGTCCTCTTTTTGGGGGGACTTCTACATGCAACAAGACGAATAGTTACTAGTTGCTATCCTGAGGGCTACTTCTCAGGCCACAGATTCTGCAGCTTCAGCAAGTTTCTCACCAGGTCTGGCTGAGGCAGGGAGGCCTGAGGTTGGATAATGGCTGAGGGAGCACCAAGTCAGACCCCAGAGACCAGCAGAGTTGACTGTCCCTCTGCAAACTCAGAGTTTACTTTTAATGAGAACTGAGTATTTATTTTACAGCCAAAATGAACTTTAGTTGCTGAGGCTGAGGAGCCTGGGTCATTACCACTCTAGCCTCAGGGATACTTCCAAGGAAGGGTCTAAAGCTCCCTGTCATGAACTCTGGTATGTTCTGGAAGCATTCCACCCTCTCTTTCTAACTCTCAGAGACTGATTAAATAAGAAATTGAAGAAGAGGGGTGCCTGGGTGGCTCAGTCCGTTAAGCATTTCACTCTTGGTTTCGGCTCAGGTCGTGATCTCAGGGTCATGAGATTGAGCCGTGCAGGGCTCTGTGCTCAGCAGACAGTCAGCTTGAGACTCTATCTCCCTCTTCCTCTGCTCCTCCCCACCCACGCTTGTGCTCTCTCTCTCTCAAATAAATAAATCTTAAAAAAAAAAAAAAGAAGTTGAAGAAGAAACAGAGGGTTTGAAAGGGATGCATCTGTGAAGGACTGAAGGGTGAAAAGGAGCAAACTGGGAGAGTGAAAAAAAGAACTTTATCTTTTTGTTATTGTTTGCCTTTTAATAACTGTTTGCTTTTTTGTAAAGCTGTCTATGCTTTCCTTTTTCTTCCAGCTTTTTATTATAAAAAGTTTCATTTCTTCAGCAGCCAAAAAGAAAAAAAAAAAAAGAAAAATTCCAAACCCACAGAAAAGTTGAAAAACATGTACAATGACAGTCAAAAGAATCCATAAAAATAAACTGGACTTCATCAAAATTAAAAACTTCTGCTCTTTAAATGACACTGCTAAGAAAAAGACAAGCCACAAATTGGGAGAAAATACTTTTATCTGATAAAGGACTTGCATCCAGAATATATAAAGAACTCACACAACTGAATAATAAGACAACAGATACCCTAATAAAAATGGGCAAAAGACTCGAACAGACATTTTTCCAAAGAAGATATACAAATGGCAAGTGAGCATGTGAAAAGATGCTGAACATCATAAGTCATTAGGGAAATGCAAATTAAAACACATAATGAGACACCATAATGCCCTGAAATGGCTATAATCAGAAAAACTAACAACACCAAGCCTTGTTAAAAATGTGAAGAACAGGGGCATCTGGGTGGCTCAGTGGTTAAGTGTCTGCCTTCAGCTCAGGTCATGATCCCAGGGTCCTAGGATCGAGCCCCGCATCAGGCTCCCTGCTCTGCAGGAAGCCTGCTTCCCTCTCCCACTCTCCCTGCTTGTGTTCCCTCTTTCACTGTCTCTCCCTGTCTCTCGCTCTCTGTCAAATAAATAAAATCTTAAAAAAAAAAATGTGAAGAACAGAAACTCTCATATGTTGCTGATGGAAATGGAAAATGGTACCAGCACTTTGGAAAAGTTTGGCAGTCTCTTATAGAAGAGTTAAGCATCCCACTCCCCGATATTTACCTAGGAAAAGTGAAAATTTGTGTTCACACAAAAATCCATATGCAAATATTTATAGTGGCTTTACTCATAATTGCCTAAAACTGTAAACAACCAAAAGTCCTTCAGCTGATAAATAGATAAGCATTGTGGTACATCCATACAATGGGATACTACATAGCAATAAAATGGTACAAACTACTGATGCATGGGAAAACATGGATGGATCTCAAACATACTATGCTAGACATCATGGGCTCCATTGTGTTTCCCCATCAAAAAATATTAAGTCCTAACCCCTAAACACCTCAAATCGTGAACTTATTTGGAAACAGGGTCATTACAGATATAATTAGTTAAGATACTAGAGTGAGCCCTTGCTCCAACTGACTGGTGTCCTTATAAGAGACACACAGGGAGAACCCATGCAATGACAGAAGCAACACACAGGGAGAATACCATGGGATGACAGAGGGAGAGAGTGGAGTCATGCAGCTGCAAGATATGCAATGCCAAGGATTGCTGGTGATGCCCGAAACTAAGAGAAAGACATGCACAGACTTTTCCCCAAAGCTATTCAGAGAGCATGGCCTTTCTGACACCTTGATTTTGGACTTCTGGCATCCAGACTGTGAGATAATAAATATCTATTGTCTTAAGCCACCTACTTTGTGGTACTTTGTTACAGCAAAGCCAGGAAAGTTAAAATAGACTCAAGGGCATTTATATGACATTCTAGAAAAGTCAAAACTACAAGGATGGAGAATGGATCAGTGGTGCCCAGGGTTGGGGCTAGGATGAGGGGATGACTATAAATAGGTAAGGGAGAATTTTGAGGGTGATATAAATATTCTAGATCTTGATTGTGATGGTAGTTACACGATTGCATGTGTTTGTCAAAATTCATAATACTTTATAGTATATAAATTTTAAAATTGAAGTTTAGTCTATGTAAATCATACCTCAATAAAGCTGATCCCCCTAAATTCATAAACTATAAATAAACAACAACAAAAAAAACATTATACAGTGGCCATCTGTATACCTTCTACCCAGATTCAGTGGTTGTTAATATTTGACCGCATTTGCTTTATCTATATATGTATTTTATTTTTGCTGAATCATTTAAAAATAAATTGCAGATATCATGACACTTCATCCCTAAAAATTTTATCATACATCTTTTAAGAATAAGGACATTTTTCTATGTAAGATATATAAGAAAAGTAACAATAATTCCAAAGTATCATCTAATATAGTCAATATTCCAACTTCTCCAATTGTACTCAAAATGTCTTTTGTAATTGCCTTTTTCTGACCGAGATCCAATCAAGGATCATATAATACATTTGGATGTTATGTCTCCTCAATCTCTTACTCTTAATTAAGATAATCTTCCCATCTTTTTCTTTTGATGACTTTTTGTCTAGGCCAATAGTCTTGCAGAATATTCTACAATTTCTGGATTTGTCTGATTGCTTCCTCATAGTTTTACCAAATTTTCTTCTCTTTATTTCCTATAAACTAGAAGTTAGGGCTGGAGGCTTGATTAGATTCAGGTTAAACACTTTCGGCAAGAACAGTTTACAGGTGATAGAGATCTATTTTTCCATCTGGTTGGCCTCTCTGTAGACCTATCTTCCTGCCTTTCTTTCTCATACCATAGGACTTGTGTACCTATGCAACAAAATCTTGTGGAGGGACTAGTACCAACTAGATATTGAGGCCACAAACACCAGTAAGACAGTTCCTGCCCTAAAGGAGATTAATGAAGGAAATAGCACCTTTTCTCATGAATTTATTTACTCTCATCAAATATATTTACTAACTGCTAGAGGAGCCAGGTACCATGCTAGGTGGTGGGGATACAACAGTAAGCAAAAACAAATATGGTCCCTGCCTCCAAGGAATTTATAGTCTAGTAAGTGAGACAGATATTAATTAAAAAAAAAATCCAGAAATAACTTGTGATAAATGCTATGAAAGAAAAGCATAGAATATGACTCTGTATAATGGGAAGAGCTGAGTGTATCATTTGAGCTAATCAAGATACTAGGCCTAACTTCTGGTTATAGGAAATACTGGGGATAGGAATTTTAAATCACATGGCCTTGAATTAAAAAACCCTAACCAGAGAAGTTCAGAATTATAGCCAGACCAAACCAGTGGTCTGTGCTGTCATCCAAAAGAACAGTGGATCCTGCAAGAAAAGATGGTTTGTTAAAGCCTTTGACTTTATTCTACTTTCCTGAATATTCAGGTTAGACCAAAGGGCTCAAATTTGTGTTGCTTCTCGACGTGGATGGAACTGGAGGGTATTATGCTGAGCGAAATAAGTCAAACAGAGAAAGACATGTATCATATGACCTCACTGATATGAGGAATTCTTAATCTCAGGAAACAAACTGAGGGTTGCTGGAGTGGGGGGGGGGGTGGGAGGGATGGGGTGACTGGGTGATGGACACTGGGGAGGGTATGTGTTCTGGTAAGTGCTGTGAATTGTGCAAGACTGTTGAATCTCAGATCTGTACCTCTGAAACAAATAATGCAATATATGTTAAGAAAGAAAAAAAGAAGAAGAAGAATGTAGCAGGAGGGGAAGAATGAAGGGGGGGAAATTGGAGGGGGAGAAGAACCATGAGAGACAATGGACTCTGAAAAACAAACTGAGGGTTCTAGAGGGGAGGGGGGTGGGAGGATGGGTTAGCCTGGTGATGGGTATTGAGGAGGGCACGTTCTGCATGGAGCACTGGGTGTTATGCACAAACAATGAATCATGGAACACTATATCTAAAACTAATGATGTAATGTATGGGGATTAACATAACAATAAAAAAATTTATTAAAAAAAATTTGTGTTGCTTCTAACAGTAATTATGATAGTTTTTTAAAAATAACTTTTTCCTTAATCCACACAACTAACAAGTAGCAGAGTCAGAATTCAATCCAAAATTGCTGGCTCCCTCCAAAGCACCTGTATTTGACTATGACATAACAATGTCCCCAGAAATAATGATAATGATGCCTACCAAGGTGAAGCTAAGGGAAAAGGGTTTTTTGTAATGTAAGTCAAAAAGGGACAGATAGATATTCTTTTAGCACGACAAGGACACAGGAGTGATGCCAGCAGGAGGTTAATTGGCTCAGTATGAATGATCTGGTTATTTTTAGGTGCTTGAATAGGAGGCCAGACCAAAGTGGCCAGAAGTTTCCACCCCCCACTCTCCTTACCCTCCATCAGGAATAAAAAATGACCGCTTTTAAGAAATAAAAAGCAGGGCGCCTGGGTGGCTCAGTTGGTTAAGCAACTGCCTTCAGCTCAGGTCATGATCCTGGAGTCCCGGGATCGAGGTCCGCATCAGGCTCCCTGCTCAGCGGGGAGTCTGCTTCTCCCTCTGACCCTCCCCCCTCTCATGCTCTCTCTCTCTCATTCTCTCTCTCAAATAAATAAATAAAATCTTAAAAAAAAAAAAAAAGAAATAAAAAGCAGTTGGGATCTGAGGGGGAAGGAATAGAGAAAAGGATTATGGGGAAGGGGAATATGAAAGAGGAGGCAAGGAGAGGTTGAGAGGAAGTCTGCTGACCAGAGTTTGGCTCTATAAGTGCCATGGCCAGTAAACCCCCTTACTCATGGTTGTACAGCTTATGGAAGTTACTCAAATCTCTGTCATGCCATGCACTCTAGTTTGCTTAGAATATGATACATGAGCCTGAAAAAAAAGATTCACTCACCATGCTCCATGATTCTGTGTATTCTTCAACAGCCAACTGGAAGATAGTTTTGTTAGGAACTGTTCCATGTTGGGCTTCTAGTAACTTCCACTAATGTCAGGCACTGTGCTAGGTGCTTTAGATACACTCATCTCTAATGCTCTGAACAGCCCACCAGCAGAGGTCCCCGAGACTAAGCTACTCACCTAAGGTCACAAAACTACCAAGCCAGAAAATTTTTAGTTGTGCCTGTCTGACTTGGACACAGCTAAACTAGCCCAGAACAGTGCTTCTCAAACTATCTGTGAAGGACCAATTTTTATTTCAATCTATCACAGCTTGACAGTTTTGGAAGATACATAATTTTATAAAATATAAAATGAGAAAAGACATGCACAATACAAGCCCAAACTTACAATCAACAGACGTACTCTGTGAAATTGCTGTAAATGTTTCTAAACACTTACTCTGAACGTCTGTCTTCCGAGTGAATCTTGTCACGGAATGACACAAGTAGAGAGTAGTAGTTCTGGTCATGAGGGCACATCAGTATCATTCCTGAACTTTTGCCAAATACACGTGCCTGCACTCCACCCAGACTCTGATTCAGCAGGTTTGACATGTTTAATAGACACTTCCCAGGGGATTCTGATGTCCATCCCTGGTTAAGAACCACTGCTATCCTGACATGTTGCCAAAGCTACTGTTTGCAGCTTGGTACAAAATTCAAAGAACCAAAATCCTCTTTCAGAATTCACTGAAACCAGTACTGGGCATTGTGGTGGGGAAAGGGAGGAAGGGCAAGAATGCCAGGGAATTGAGAAATTCAGGAGTTGCCCTCCCTAACATCTGCATCATCACCTGGTACTATTTCAATATCCTTTCAACTTAAAACTTTTGATGTCTGGTTCAAGTATGAAAACACCCTGAGCAGCAAATTAGAGGCAGTCAAAATTTTATTTTGCAGATAGCCATTCCCATCTAAGGTGACACCTCTATTTTGTTTCCTCCTACTTACACAGCCTTGCCTTTATAAGAACAGGCTATCTCCTGTATCCTGCATTTGAGGGATTCTGGGAACTGTCAACCCCAGAGAAAAACTGTGAGTTCTTAGTTTATCCTAGAGGACAGCAAGCTGGTGGCACAGCCACTAGGGAGAAACAACCTGGGAGAAAAGCACTCCACCTTTTCAGTTCAGGGCCAACAGTGAAAAGAAGATGCAGGATGAGGCCTCACAGGAAGGCTCAGAAGGGACTTCAGTGAGAATAGGAAGTGCTAGTGTGTGTATTCCCTCAAGAAAAAAGTCCAGTGACCTACATGACCCCAAGAGAAGTGAGAGTTGATAAGATGCTTGTGGAAAAAAAAATGACAAGTAGGCTGACTGAACCAAAATACAATTTATTTTTTTCATAGTAATTACTTTTTATTAGTATTGCTGGTATGCACGTGTGTGTTCAATTGACCTTACCACAATGTTAAACAAGTACATACAGAGTTTGATGTACACAATGTGTACTGTTCTCTCTCAGTTCCAGTCCTTGATGGGTATATTCATATAGCAGGTGCTCAATAAAATTTGGAAATATTCTTCCAATTTCATTGTCTGGAATAGACTGAAAACTCCTTTGATGGATGTTTCCAGACTATGTCAAGGGTTGCTACAAATCAATAAGAAAAAGGCAAACAACTCAAAAGAAAAACAGGCAAAAGATATGGACCATTTCACAGAAGAAGAAATAAAAATAGCAAAGAAAAGATGCTCAACCTCACTGATGACTGAGAAAATGCAAGGCAAAATGAAACATTGTTTTTGACTCATTATACTGGCAAAAAGTGTGTTTATATTGAGATACTTTCATACACTGCTTGTGAAAGTATAAGTTGGTTGGGCTACTTTAGAGGGCTATTTGCCAATATCTCTTTGTATCCTGAGTTTGAGGGATTCTGGGAACTGTGCTAGACTCACACCAGCTTGCAAGAACTGATTGTACATATCTCTTCCCAATTCCAAGTTTACTAATGTCACATTAGTAGTTTGAAATCAGCCATGGCGGGAAAACTTACACAATGGAAATGAGCAAATGCTACAATTCAGTCCTTATCCCCCTTTTTAGAAGACTAGTTGCTAAACATTTATCACATTCTACACTCTGTTTACTAGTGTCTAGAATCTAAAAGGCACGTAACCCATGATATAGCAATTCCTGGTGGGTTTGTTTTAAGTAGGCTCCACTCCCAGTGTGAAGCCCAACACAGGATTTGAACTCATGACCCTGAGATCAAGACCTGAGCTGAAATCAAGAGCTGGTCACTTAACCAACTGAGCCACCCAAGTGCCCCAGCAACTCCTGTTTTGTAAGATATCTTTATACATATATACAGAGGGGCATGTGCAAAGCTTTTCACCGCAGCATTTGGGCTTCAAAGGATGGAAGGTTCTGGTGAGACCTGTTTACATTTTTTTTGGAATGTCCCAGCACCCAAGGTCAATGCCTCCTTGACTCAAGAATCAATGGGTTGGTAGGGGAGAATGCTAGCTGCTGACTCTAGTAAAGCTCTATCCTGATCAGATAAGGGAAATTCAGATGAGATTTCTTTCAGCATATTCTGTAGCTAAGATGTTTCCACTTTGAAGTATTCTCTAGACCCGTTTCGTAGGTTGGTGGTCTCTGCAGTACTAATTTGTAAGTCTCAAGACATGTTGTTGAGGATAAAAGCAACTTGCAGGACATGAAAACATACAGTATGATTGTACTTATGTCACAGAAATATATAAAACAATACCGTAAATATGGGCATATAGTGTAAGTAGGTAAAAATGATTAAAAAACTGGAAGGATTTACACTTAAAGTGGCCATAGAGGTTACTGCTTGGGAAGAGGAGGAAACCAGGATAGCTGGTATTGGTCATAGGGGACTTTAGTCTTAATTTGTAAGCATTAAATGCTTTTCAAGGGCAATGTATCCATGTGTTATTTGCATAAAGTTAAAACTAAAACAAAACAACTCCTTGTAGATAGATATGTCCATAAGCTGCCAACCAAATCCAAGATCAGGGTTCTGAGCTCATGGGAGGCACCCTCCTACTCCTGGCATTCAATCCCTCCTTTAGTGGTCCAGGCCTCTTGGGCAGCCCTACACTTGTCCCCCCACCCAGGGCATTCTGGTAACTTTGTGGCATATCTAGTCTGATTAAGACCCCTAATGGCCTCTGAAAAGCACTGAGAAGATTATGATTCTCATCCCTTCTCTGCATTTATAATTTAAAATACTATGAAACGGGGCACCTGGGTGGCTCAGTTGTTAAGCATCTGCCTTCGGCTCAGGTCATGATCCCAGGGTCCTGGGATTGAGCCCCACATCGGGCTCCCTGCTCAGCGGGAAGCCTGCTTCTCCCTCTCCCTCACTTGTGTTCCCTCTCTCGCTGTGTCTCTCTCTGTCAAATAAAGTCTTTAAAAAAAAAAATACTATGAAAGTAAAGAAATACCATAGAGTACTGATTTTTCCTATAACTATGGTGATGCTTTTGATAGTTGAAAAATTTTAAATCTCTCAAGAAGCTTTGAAGTTTAGCTGGGAGCATGTGTTTAATTCTGAATAGCTGGGTGATTTCGCACCTGGCAATGTTAAGGGTGAGAAATGGAACAAATCACCAGCAATCTTCAGTCCTTCTCCAATATAAGATTTAAAAAATGGAAGGGAAGGACAAACGTTTAATCACTGTGTGTCTCCTGAAACTAGCTCAACAAACCATGCACACAGTTAATTGGTCAAACTTCCGGGTGCAAAACTAGGTGTAGTATTTGATCGATAAGGAATGGGCCTGGTGTGATGCACTGCAACCACTTCTGTCCTGGGACTCCCATAAGGCAACAGGGACTTGCTGGGTCTTGCCCCTCCAGCATTGGTTCCCCGGCTGCTTGCCCACAGGAGCTGCAAGTTGATTCTTCCGGGATCGGATCCCCAGGGAAGAGATTTCTCCAGCTCTTCAGGGACCTTCAGAATCAAATTCCCTTAGCTTTTATTCAACTGTTCCCTATGTGTACAGGGAGAGGGAAGGAGACTATTTGTTAAACTTTCACATTATCCTTCTCTATTTACTAAAATTACATGCATGAGCATCAGTGAAGAGAAGGATCAGCTTTTCCCACCTGTCTCAGCAATTGGGTGGAATTGGGTGCATCTGATAGCTTTCTCACTTAGATGCTCCTGGATCCAGATTATCTAGTTGGTTATTATTATTTACTTATTTATTGTTTACTATTTATTTATTTATTTACTTCCTGATACCGGGGGAAAAGATTTTTCTCTAAATTCTCTATAGGACATATTTGAAGTGGTGGTACACTAACTGGCAAATGGCTATTTCTATAGTTTAATGGACCATATAGTAACCTATGAAGTTATTTGCTTTCTTTCAGCTCAGAGGGGATCTGAAGACAGGCACCTTCTCGGTGTATGAGGTCCAAAGCCAGTGGTCCTTCTGTGCCCAGAGGATTTAGCACCTCACCTCTATCCCCTGACCTGGCCAGCCAATCCAAGTCAGATTGGGGCTCCGGGGAAGAAAAAAATGTTACATGGCCCTTCTGCCTTCTTGTGCCATTCTTTGGCTGATATTGGTTAACAGCAAATACAAACCCTTTTGGCAAAGTTCAGTTTTGTATTGATTACCTTCACCCCCTTTAAGTCTTCCACAACCGAACTCTATTTTGAGGGACAGGGCAGATGGGGATTTTTTTAAAGAACCCTCATTCCTTCCTACAAACTGACTGGGGGACATGAACATGAATCTTGTAAGGTTCTTTTTTTATGTTGTAGGGGAGAAAATTTGCCACCCCCCAAATTTGTCTCTTTGGCATATGGATTATTTTAGGCTGATTATTTTTAAGAAACAGAAGGCTCAGGAAGAACCTTTGTCCTTCCCCCTAACTGCCTAAAACGATTTAAATAGAGGATCTCCTCTAGGAAGAGTTATCACCCTAGATAACCACAGCATAAAATGAACCTGGGTGGTGGTCAGGGAGAAACTTGGCAAAGTCTGTTTGTTAAAATTCCGTGTCCTGTTTCTGTATGGTGCAGTGAACATTTGTTTACCAAACATACTTACTCTTTTTCATCTTCCTGTGAATCGTCTTCCTTCCCTTTGAAGTACCAGACCCCTACCTCTTTCTCCTTAGCTCTGGGTGCCATAAAAGCCTCAATTGCCTGACTGCCTGTGAACATCATGTTCCTTTGGAGCCCCTATAGGTAAGGAATTAAATTTGATTTTCTCTTGTTAATGTGTCTCAAGTCAATTTAATTCTTAGACCAGGCAAAAGAATCTTGAAGGGTAAAGTAAAAATTTTCCTTTCCAGCATTTGGAATAGTTCACAGGATAAACTTTAACTGACTGGACGTTACTCACCCTGGGACTGCTATAGCTGAAAGATCCTGGGATTTCTTTTTTTTTTTTTTTAAAGATTTTATTTATTTATTTGAGAGAGAGAGAATGAGAGAGAGCACATGAGAGGGGGGAGGGTCAGAGGGAGAAGCAGACTCCCTGCCGAGCAGGGAGCCTGATGCGGGACTCGATCCAGGGACTGATCCTGGGATTTCTGACAAAAAGTTGGCAGAATATAAGAATTCTTACTACCTCGGTTTCCTGGATCTCTGCCTGCAGGGTCTAATGAAAGTGAGAGTGGTGAGAGGCTTTTTCTTTATCTAAATTTAGATTAGCAGGAAAAAATATGTGTGAAACTAGGTCATTGGGTATAGCAATTTTGGTAAAAATATGTTATGAGTACTCTTTTTCAATCGATCCTTTTCCTCTCAGAGATGGTCACTGTTTTCTTTTGCCTCTTTTTTTTTTTTTTTAAGATTTTATTTATTTATTTGAAAGGGAGCACAAGCCAGGGGAGGGGCAAAGGGAGAAGGAGAAGCAGACTCCCCACTGAGAAGGGAGCCCCACATGGGTCTCAATCCCAGGACTCTGAGATCATGACCTAAGCCAAAGTCAGACGCTTAACCGACTGAGCCACCCAGGCACCCCTGTCTTTTTTTTTTTTTTTAAGAATTTTATATTTTTTATATTATTATTTATTTGAGAGAGAAAGTGAGAGAGGGGAGGGTCAGAGGGAGAAGCAGACTCCCCACTGAGCAGGGAGCCCAATGTGGGACTCGATCCTGGGATTCCAGGATCATGACCTGAACCAAAGGCAGTCACTTAACCAACTGAGCCACCCAAGTGCCCTGCCTCTGTCTTTTGGGTCATTTGTCATAGGTATGGAAAACCATAGGTCTGACTAGGCTTTCCTCTCATCTTGTTCTGTCTAGAAAGCTTAGCTTTATAACCAATGAGAATATTCTCTCTGGTCTCTGCCAACTGGAGGATGCACATACCAGCATGCATCTGGTAAGCAGCCCAACAGGCCGTGGCTCTAATAGTCAGCATTGTCTGTCCAACTGTGCCAGCTCTCAGAGGAATTTGTCATAAGGGGTTCTGGTCCCTAAGGGGCTTTTGTCACCTCAACCTTCCTTGTCACTAATTTGGCCAGAAAGAAACATAGGTTGCATTCCATTTGTGGCTAGATCTTTCTTAGGCTAATTTTGGGAGTAAACTTTCTGGATCTTGTGAGGGCTCCATTTTTGCACTCTCCTTTGGGAATGCCTCTTTGGTCCATGGTTAAGCCATAAAAAGGCTTATTGGTTTAAGTCACTATTGAGACTAATGTAAGATCCTACTTGTCAATGGCCAGATGATGGATCCTCCAAATTGGCTATATTTGAAAGAAAAAAATTCTTTTTAGAGATCTCTCACTGTCTTATTGGTATCACAGCTAGCCTTAGGGACTCCCTTAACAAGATCAAAGAACAGAACTTAGAACAAAAATCAAAGTCCACTCAGACCCCTTCCTATTTGCCTTCAGACATTTGCAGATACTGTAAAAAAAATCAGGACACTGGAAATACAATTGTCCTGCATGTAAGAAGAAAAGAAAAAAAATGAGAGCAACTGTCCTTAACTTTTTTTTTTTGCAACTGTCCTTATCTTACAAATCTTTGCAAAACTAAAAAAATGCGACTCTAGAGGCAATCAAACATCCATCTACTCCTTTTTTTTTTTTTTTTTTACCAATCCTAAAACCTCCCCTATTTATCTCAAATAACTCGCAAATTATTGGCCTTAGAAAACCGAAGTCTCTCTTGGAGAAACTTGCATTCTTTCTCTGTCCCTTGAAGATATAAATCTTACCATGTCTTTGAAATATAAACACCTCAGGAGGTATCTAAAACAACACCCACACTTGCCTAAGACTAAAGAAAAAAAAAAAAAAAAAGAAAGAAAAGAAAATGAAACCTTTTAAAAACACAAACTGCAAAAAGGGCTAAAACTCTAGACCACAGCCTCTTCAAAATTACTTTCAGGAACAAATACAAATCTTAAAAGTCTTCTCCAGAAATAGTAAGAAACCTTAGGCCACTGAGCAAGTAAACTTAAATTATTCCAACTGTTACTTATAATGTAGTGAGTTTTATATTGTTTTAAAAGAGAAGCTATAAGATCTCTGTATTTGTCAATATGTATGTCTATTTCTGTATGCTCTAGATATGGTATTTTTCTACTTCCAATGGTATTGCCAAAATTAATCTGAAAAAGGAGTTCATTTGATTAGCTTAAAGAAAAGGGCTTATATAACTTTAGTATTTATAAAAATTCTCAAAAATAAGATAGAAACTTAATCCAAATGAATTTCAGGTTCACATGATATAGGAAAATATTCAGTATTAAAGCTAATTTAAGGTTGCTGGTTTGATTAAAATAAACATGTCTTAGACTTACCAAGATTGAATATAATACAGACAAACAACTTTTTATTCTATCTGGGTTTCTGAATCAAATAAGTTCATGTTATCTCTAACTTTGAATGGTGGCTGATTTTGTCTAATGTCTCATGAAATTTTCATAGGTAATCTAAACATAATTGTTGAGAGCAAATGATTCAAATAGGTGTAAATGAGTTAAGAGTTTTTCAGTGAACTTTTTAGCAAAAATTATGTTTTATGGGGGGTGTCTGGCTGGCTCAGTCAATACAGCATGCAACTCTTGATCTCAGGGTCATGAGTTCAAGCCTCACAGGGGTTAGAGATTAGCTAAAAAAAAAAATGTTTGTTTTGGGTGCCTGGGTGGCTCAGTTACGCGTCTGCCTTTGGCTCAGGTTATGATTCCAGGGTCCTGGGATTGAGCCCCGTGCATTGGGCTCTCTGCTCAGTGGGGAGCCTGCTTCTCCCTCTCCTCCCCACTTGTGCTCTCTCTCATTATCTCTGTCGCTCTCTCTCTTCAGTAAATAAGTAAAATCTTTAAAAAATTTTTTTGTTTTATGGTATGTGTAGCTAAAAAGTTTCCAAAATCTTTTTGGGAACCTGAAACTTAAAAATTTTGCTTAGTTAAATTAAACAGTAAGTTAAACTCATTAAGTATCCAAATCATTTCCCAATAAGATAAAATACTGAACATTAATTACTGCCCTTTCTGCCTGTGAAAGCCTTCCATTTTACAGATACTTGGAGCTCCTTTCTAGTTGGTAAAAAGAATGCTACTCAATTCATGAATCTTGCCAATTGGATCTTCAAATTTACTTAGTTGAATTTTTTTTTTAAAGATTTTATTTATTTACTTGAGAGAGAGAGAGCACATGAGAGGGGGCAGTGTCAGAGGGAGCAGCAGACTCCCTGCTGAGCAGGGAGCCCGATGCGGGACTCCATCCCGGGACTTCAGGATCATGACCTGAGCCCAAGGCATTCGCTTAACCAACTGAGCCACCCATGCACCCCTAGTTGAATATTTTTTAACACTAATACAGAGCAACAAAAAATATTGTGTTTGTTGGTAAACATGTCTTGTGTTAAGATGAAAGACTGTATTATGAAGCAAGTTTCTAGAAATTATAAAATATATTAGTAAATATGCCAATCTAAAGATTGCTGGTGTAATAGACAATTCACAATTGCTTACTACTTCATTTTCACTAGAAACTAAAGTTTCTATGAGTTAAGAATTCTAATATATGTGATTGACACTACTAGAAATAATAAGGGAAACTCTGTATACAAGGAAATTTGCATATGTTTTGGGTAAGATAAGTTATGAGGTATGGAGATGTTTTTGTTAAGGGAAAGTAAATTTGTCCTAAAGCAAATCTGGTTATAAAAAAGAAAAAGGGAAGTGAGGAGCAAGATGGCGGAGGAGTAGGAGACCTGGATTTCGTCTCCTCTCAGGAATTCAGCTGGATAGGGATCAAACCATTCTGAACACCTACAAACTCAACAGGAGATAGAAGAAAAGAATAGCAACAATTCTCTGAACAGAAAAGCGACCACTTTCTGGAAGGTAGGACGTGCGGAGAAGTGAATCCGAGGCAATATTCGGGAGGATAGACGGTGGGGGAGGGGCCTCCATCGGCCGCTTCTGGCAAGTGATAGAGCCCAGGAGCACAAAATCGGAACTTTTAGAAGTCTGCTCCGCTGAGGGACGTCACTCCGGTGGCCAAGTGGGGGGTGGAACCCTCGCGGGACAGTGTGGTCTCAGGACCCTCGGGGTCACAGAAAGACTGGGGGTGCCTGAGTGTGGCAGAGCTCCCAGGTATCGGAGCAGGGAAGCCGGCTGCAGAGACAGAGCCCAGGCGTGGGCTCTCAGCTCGGGGTTGCCATAAACCGTGATCCGCGGCACAGTCGGGCCACTGCTCCTCCAGCAGGGACCCAACAAGCGGCAGATCCGGGGAGACTCACCTTCTTCCCCCGGGAGGAGAGGCGCGGGAGCGCACCGTGGGGATCTGCTGGGTTTGGAGACTCCACCCAGGGTTGGGTGCCAGAGATAGAAACGCGCAGTCACAGGCTGGGTGAGCACGGGGTGCGGCCGGAGACCGGGGAGACGGGAGTGACTGACTGCTTTTCTCTGGGGGCTCACTGAGGAGTGGGACCCCGAGTTCTCGGCTTCTCCGGGGTGGAGACTGGGAGGCCGCCATTTTCACTCTCCGCCTCCAAAGCTGTATGGAAAGCTTGTAGGGAACAAAAGCTCCCGAGAGCAAACCCGAGCAGATTACTTAGCCCGGACCGGGCAAGGGCAGGGAATTCCGCCTCCGGCAAAGACATTTGGGAACCATGGCAACAGGCCCCTCCCCGAGAAGATCAGCAAGAACAGCCAGCCAAGACCAGGTTTACCGATCAGTGAGAACGGCAGAACTCCAGTGCTAGGGGAATACTGCACATAGAATTCATGGCTTTTTTACCATGATTCTTTAGTCTTTCAAAGTAAATTACTTTTTTTAACTGTCTTTTTTTTTTTCTTTTTTTTTTTTGAATTTTTCTTTTTCCCTTTTTCAACCAACATCTTATCAATCCCTTTTTTAAAAAAACATTTTTATTTTTCATTTTTAGAGTCATATTCTATCCCTTCATAGTAGTTACCCATATTTTTGGCATATATATATAAGTTGTTCTCTCTTTAAAATTTTGAGATAGTTTCTTCTAACAGATCAAAATATACTCTAAATCTCTAGTGTATGGTTTTTTCTACTCCCCTGCCTGATCACATTCTCTCCCTTTTTTCTTTTTTAAATCCTCTTCTTTTTTCAAACAACTTATCAATTCCTTTTATAAAATTTTTTATAATTTCCATCTTTACAGTCATATTCCATCCCTTCATCATATCAACCCTTATTTTTGTACATATATAAGTTTTTCTTTCTTTAAAATTTTGGGAGGCACTTTCTTTTAACAGACCAAAATACACCCAAAATCTAGTGTGTGGCACTGATCTATAAACCAGCCTGATCATATTTGATCACATTCTGTTTTTGTTTTGTTTTGTTCTGTTTTTGTTTGTTTTTATCTTTATCTTTTTCTTTTTTCTTTTTTTCTTTCTTTTTCTTTTTTCTCTCTTTCCCTTTCTTTTCCCACTGCTTCAGGTCTTTTCTGCTTTGTTTAGAGTATATTTTCTGGGGGACGTTGTTACCCTGCTAGCATTTTGTTCTCTCATTAATCTATTCTCCTCTGCACAAAAATGACAAGACGGAAAACATCACCTCAACAAAAAGAACAAGAGGTAGTACTGACTGCCAGGGACCTACTCAATACGGACATTAGTACGATGTCAGATCTAGAGTTCAGAATCATCACTTTAAAGATACTAGCTGGGCTTGAAAAAAACATGGAAGTTATTAGAGAAACCCTTTCTGGAGAAGTAAAAGAACTAAAATCTAACCAAGTAGAAATCAAAAAGGCTATCAATGAGGTGCAATCAAATATGGGGGCGCTAACTGCTAGGATAAATGAGGCAGAAGAAAGAATCAGTGAGATAGAAGACCAAATGATGGAAAATAAAGAAGCTGAGAAAAAGAGAGATAAACAACTACTGGATCACGAGGGCAGAATTCGAGAGATAAACGATACCATAAGACGAAACAACATTAGAATAATTGGGATCCCAGAAGAAGAAGAAAGAGAGAGAGGGGCAGAAGGTATAATGGAGCAAATTATAGCAGAGAACTTCCCTAATTTGGAGAAGGAAACAGGCATCAAAATCCAGGAAGCACAGAGAACCCCTCTCAAAATCAATAAAAATAGGTCAACACCCCGACATCTAATAGTAAAACTTATGAGTCTCAGAGACAAAGAGAAAATCCTGAAAGCAGCTCGGGAGAACAGATATGTAACCTACAACGGTAGAAACATTAGATTGGCAACAGACTTATCCACAGAGATCTGGCAGGCCAGAAAGGACTGGCAGGACATATTCAGAGCACTAAATGAGAAAAATATGCAGCCAAGAATACTATATCCAGCTAGGCTGTCATTGAAAATTGAAGGAGAGATAAAAAGCTTCCAGGACAAACAAAAACTAAAGGAATTTGCAAACACGAAACCAGCCCTACAAGAAATATTGAAAGGGGTCCTCTAAGCAAAGAGAGAGCCTAAAAGCAACATAGACCAGAAAGGAACACAAACAATATACAGTAACAGTCACTTTACAGGCAATACAATGGCACTGAATTCCTATCTTTCAATAGTTACCCTGAATGTAAATGGGCTAAATGCCCCAATCAAAAGACACAGGCTATCAGATTGGATTAAAAAACAGGACCCATCGATATGCTGTCTGCAAGAGACTCATTTTAGAACCAAAGACACCCCCAGATTGAAAGTGAGGGGGTGGAAAACCATTTACCATGCTAATGGACACCAAAAGAAAGCTGGGGTGGCAATCCTTATATCAGACAAATTAGATTTTAAACCAAAGACTGTAATAAGAGATGAGGAAGGACACTATATCCTACTTAAAGGGTCTATCCAACAAGAAGATCTAACAATTGTAAATATCTATGCCCCTAACATGGGAGCAGCCAATTATATAAGGCAATTAATAACAAAAGCAAAGAAACACATCGACAACAATACAATAATAGTGGGGGACTTTAACACACCCCTCACTGAAATGGACAGATCGTCTAAGCAAAAGATCAACAAGGAAATAAAGACTTTAAATGACACACTGGACCAAATGGACTTCACAGACATATTCAGAACATTCCATCCCAAAGCAACGGAATACACATTCTTCTCTAGTGCCCATGGAACATTCTCCAGAATAGATCACATCCTAGGTCATAAATCAGGTCTCAACCGGTACCAAAAGACTGGGATCATTCCCTGCATATTTTTAGACCACAATGCTTTGAAACTAGAACTCCATCACAAGAGGAAAGTCGGAAAGAACTCAAATACATGGAGGCTAAAGAGCATCCTACTGAAGAATGAATGGGTCAACCAGGAAATTAAAGAAGAATTAAAAAAATTCATGGAAACCAATGAAAATGAAAACACAACTATTCAAAATCTTTGGGATACAGCAAAGGCAGTCCTGAGAGGAAAGTATATAGCAATACAAGCCTTTCTCAAGAAACAAGAAAGGTCTCAAGTACACAACCTAACCCTACACCTAAAGGAGCTGGAGAAAGAACAGCAAATAAAGCCTAAACCCAGCAGGAGAAGAGAAATAGTAAAGATCAGAGGAGAAATCAATGAAATAGAAACCAAAAGAACAGTAGAACAGATCAACAAAACTAGGAGCTGGTTCTTTGAAAGAATTAACAAGACTGATAAACCCCTGGCCAGACTTATCAAAAAGAAAAGAGAAATGACCCAAATCAACAAAATCATGAATGAAAGAGGAGAAATCACAACCAACACCAAAGAAATACAAACAATTATAAGAACATATTATGAGCAACTCTATGCCAGCAAATTAGATAACCTGGAAGAAATGGATGCATTCCTAGAGATGTATCAACTACCAAAACTGAACCAGGAAGAAATAGAAAACCTGAACAGACCCATAACCACTAAGGAAATTGAAGCAGTCATCAAAAATCTCCCAACAAACAAAAGCCCAAGGCCAAATGGCTTCCCAGGGGAATGCTACCAAACACTTAAAGAAGAATTAATACCTAGTCTTCTGAAACTGTTCCAAAAAATAGAAATGGAAGGAAAACTTCCAAACTCGTTCTATGAGGCCAGCATTACCTTGATCCCCAAACCAAAGACCCCGTCAAAAAGGAGAATTACAGACCAATATCCTTGATGAACATGGATGCAAAAACTCTCACCAAAATACTAGCCAATAGGATCCAACAGTCCATTAAAAGGATTATTCACCACAACCAAGTGGGATTTATCCCTGAGCTGCAAGGTTGGTTCAACATCTGCAAATCAATCAATGTGATACAATACATTAATAAAAGAAAGAACAAGAATCATATGATCCTCTCAATAGATGCAGAAAAAGCATTTGACAAAGTACAGCATCCTTTCTGGATCAAAACTCTTCAGAGTATAGGGATAGAGGGTACATACCTCAATATCATAAAAGCCATCTATGAAAAACCCACAGCAAATATCATTCTCAATGGGGAAAAACAGAGCTTTCCCCCTAAGGTCAGGAACATGGCAGGGATGTCCACTATCACCACTGCTATTCAACATAGTATTAGAAGTCCTAGCCACAGCATTCAGACAACAAAAAGAAATAAAAGGCATCCGAATCGGCAAGGAAGAAGTCAAACTCTCACTCTTTGCGGATGATATGATACTTTATGTGGAAAACCCAAAAGACTCCACCCCAAAACTGCTAGAACTCATACAGGAATTCAGTAAAGTGGCAGGATATAAAATCAATGCACAGAAATCAGTGGCATTCCTATACACCAACAACAAGACAGAAGAAAGAGAAATTAAGGAGTTGATCCCATTTACAATTGCACTCAAAACCATAAGATACCTAGGAATAAATCTAACCAAAGAGGCAAAGAATCTGTACTCAGAAAACTATAAAATACTCATGAAAGAAATTGAGGAAGACACAAAGAAATGGAAAAGCGTTCCATGCTCATGGATTGGAAGAACAAATATTGTGAAGATGTCAATGCTACCTAGAGCAATCTACACATTTAATGAAATCCCTATCAAAATACCATCCACTTTTTTCAAAGAAATGGAACAAATAATCCTAAAATTTGTATGGAACCAGAAAAGACCCTGCCTGAATAGCCAGAGGAATGTTGAAAAAGAAAAGCAAAGCTGGTGGCATCACAATTCCGGACTTCAAGTTCTACTACAAAGCTGTAATCATCAAGACAGTACGGTGCTGGCACAAAAACAGACACATAGATCAATGGAACAGAATAGAGAGCCCAGAAATGGACCCTTAATTCTATGGTCAACTAATCTTCAACAAAGCAGGAAAGAATGTCCAGTGGAAAAAAGACAATCTCTTCAACAAATGGTGTTGGGAAAATTGGACAGCCACATGCAGAAGAATGAAACTGGACCATTTCCTTACACCACACACAAAAATAGACTCAAAATGGTTGAAAGACCTCAGTGTGAGACAGGAGTCCATCAACGTCCTAAAGGAGAACACAGGCAGCAACCTCTTCGGCCTCAGCCGCAGCAACTTCTTCCTAGAAACATCGCTAAAGGCAAGGGAAGCAAAGGCAAAAATGAACTACTGGGACTTCATCAGGATAAAAAGCTTTTGCACAGCAAAAGAAACAGTCAACAAAACCAAAAGACAACCGACAGAATGGGAGAAGATATTTGCAAATGACATATCAGATAAAGGGCTAATATCCAAAATCTATAAAGAACTTATCAAACTTAAAAAAAAAAAAAAACTTATCAAACTCAACACCCAAAGAACAAATGATCCAATCAAGAAATGGGCAGAAGACATGAACAGACCTTTTTCCAAAGAAGACATCCAAATGGCCAACAGACACATGAAAAAGTGCTCAACATCGCTCGGCATCAGGGAAATCCAAATCAAAACCTCAATGAGATACCACCTCACACCAGTCAGAATGGCTAAAATTAACAAGTCAGGAAACGACAGATGTTGGCAGGGATGCAGAGAAAGGGGAACCCTCCTACACTGTTGGTGGAAATGCAAGCTGGTGCAGCCACTCTGGAAAACAGTATGGAGGTTCCTCAAAAAGTTGAAAATAGAGCTACCATACGACCCAGCAATTGCACTACTGGGTATTTACCCCAAAGATACAAATGTAGGGATCCAAAGGGGTATGTGCACCCCAATGTTTATAGCAGCAATGTCCACAATAGCCAAACTATGGAAAGAGCCAAGATGTCCACTGACAGATGAATGGATAAAGAAGATGTGGTACACACACACACACACACACACACACACACACAGGAATATTACGCAGCCATCAAAAGGAATGAAATCTTGCCATTTGCAATAACGTGGATGGAACTGGAGGGTATTATGCTGAGCGAAATAAGTCAATCAGAGAAAGACGCGTATCATATGATCTCATTGATATGAGGAATTCTTAATCTCAGGAAACAAACTGAGGGTTGCTGGAGTGGTGGGGGGTGGGAGGGATGGGGTGGCTGGGTGATAGACACTGGGGAGGGTATGTGCTATGGTAAGCGCTGTGAATTGTGTAAGACTGTTGAATCACAGACCTGTACCTCTGAAACAAATAATACATTATATGTTAAAAAAAAAAAAAAGAAGATAGCAGCAAGGGCAAAATGAAGGGGGGGACATTGGAGGGGGAGACGAACCATGAGAGACTATGGACTCTGAGAAACAAACTGAGGGTTCTAGAGGGGAGGGGGATGGGGGGATGGGTTATCCTGGGGATGGGTTAGCCTGGTGATGGGTATTAAAGAGGGCACGTACTGAATGGAGCACTGGGTGTTATACGCAAACAATGAATCATGGAACACTACATCAAAAACTAATGATGTAATGTACAGTGATTAACATAACATTAAAAAAAAAACCCTTTTGACATTTTGACAAACTATCTAAAATTTAAACCTTAAATTAAGCTGTTTTAACCTCAAAATAACTTTGGAATTTTTTAGAGCGTTCTTGAAAAATCACAAGATTTTTCTCTCTCCTTATAAAAGATGTTAAACGAACTAGGCTTATTTAATATGTTAAATTACATGAAAAACATTGTCACATAAATGAATAATCTTTTTAAATTATATTGTATGGGTAAATATTAATGTAAGTGTTCTAGAAATTGTATAAAATTCCTAAAAATTCTGATAAGTCCTGGCATGTCATAAGTCATAATTTTAGTTATTACCTTAAAATGTTGTATGTCACAGAAATAACCAAATTTCCTTGTCAATCGCATTGTAATGAACCCTAATCAGAGCTTTAACCAGGCCATTTTAAAGTTTTTTGTCATTTACAGACAGTTATTCTTTTGCTCTAATGCTTTTACAGAAGTGTTCCTGCAAAAATGCTTGTATTGGATTTCTGATAACTTTAAGATCATAAATCTGAACTTGATAAAAATTTCTAGAATAGAGAAACAGGAACTTGTTCAAGAACAAAAATGAATTATATGGGACTGAATAAACTGAGGAAAATGAATATAATTTTTATCAAATTCTGTTTATAATAGTGCTGTTTTGTAATTTTTAATTTTCCAGATAAAAGGAAACATTTCCTCTTTAACTATGCCTTACAGCAACTTGGTAAATTGTACCTGTGCAAGCAGAACTGAAACATGTATCTTTTTCTCCCTACTGTATCCCTCTAGAATTCAAAAGCTCTTAATGAATATTCTTACTCTTATGGCAACATGTTTTTGCATAAGTTCAATAAGAATCTGTTCTTGTAATGACACAACTGGAAACATTGATTATATTACCAAGGCTTTGACTGTAATGTCATATTTGAGAGATGTACATAGATTCATATACGATTGGACAGCTTTAAGAAACTAAGGTTGACTTAATGGAACCAATAAAGCCCTTTGGAAGTATCAGCCAGATGCCTTGCTTACAGTGTTCCCAGCAGCCTTACCAGGTGAGTGAAAAAGGTCACTTCCTGGCAGGTACAGGAACCTCAGGATATTTTGGGGACCTGGAGAAGAGATAAAGTAACCCAAAGCTATAGGTATTGCAGGCAGTCTAATGACAAGTATTTGGCAGCTAAAAGTACAATTTGGAGATTCCTTCTGAAAGGTCCCAGCAAAGTAGATTTAAAAGAAGCTACATGATCAATTGCTCTTCCTGTTGCACTTGCAGAAATAATCAAGCCAAGTTTATTGAAACAAGGCTTAGTTTGCAAACAAATTAGTCTTAATTAGGCTATCTTTGGTAGAAATGAGGGTGACTGTTGAGAGAAAAAAACTGTTTCAATGGCACACCTTGTGGATATTAGATTCTCATTGTAAACTGGACTAAATCCTGAACTCTTGTTTCTTCTAATGTCTGGCTACAGCCCTCCAAAATACCTGCCCTTCTGCCCTTCTGACTTGGAATCATTGAAAACTAAAAGTGTCCTTTCCCCTGAAGCCCTATAAACTGAATATGAATGCCTTTATAAACTTTGAGAAATCACTACAACAGCTCATGTATGGATAATGCTTGTGCCAATTGTTGTGTAGCCACTCAGAATGATCATCGGGGGCATTCATTTGCAACCGAGGAAAATCTAGCAGATTGCCACTGCCTGCCTTCACTCCACCCAAAGATACCTTGAGTTGGACATTTAAAAGTCTCCTAAATTGGCTGCTATCACAACTCAGAAACTGGTTTATAATTTGCTCCACTCGTTACCCACTATTTTTATTTCCTTAGAAATGCCTCGTTTAATACCTGAGTATTTGAACCACAAGCCTACTTTGAAAGTGCACCTGCATCACAGCCTGCTGAAATGAGTTTAACTGAACTGACCTATTCTCAGGACTAAAGGACCAACTCAGTAAGATGAAACAATCTGCCAACTTAACTTGTAAACTGTGAACTTCTTGGAGAAGTTTCAAAGGCCGTACTGTAGGGAAGGAAAATGTGGGTTTTAGGCTGATTATTTTGAAGAAATAGAAGGTTCAGGAAGAATCTTTGACCTTCCTCTCACTGCCTAGAACAATTTAGATGGAGGACCTCCTCCAGGAAGGGAGCTATCATCGTAGATAACCACAGCATAATATAAACTAGGGGTGGCAGACAGGGAGGAACTTGGTAAAGTCTGTTAAAATTCCTGTTCCCACTGTTTCTGTATGGCCTAGCAAACATTTGTTTACCAAACATATTTACTCTTTTTCATCTTCCTGTGAATTGTCTTCCTTCCCTTTGAAGTCCCAGACACGTATCCTATTCTCCTTCATTCAGAATAGCAATATAAGCCTCAATTGCCTGATGTCACCTGTGGGCCTCCTATTCTTATGGAACCCCAATACATACATAATTAAATTTTATTTTCTTCTGTTAATATCTTATGTCAATTTAATTCTTAGACCAGCCAAAAGAATCTTCAATAGTGGAGGAAAATTTTTCCTCCCTAAGAACGTTCTCCTCAATTTCCCTTCCTTTTCTAGAATCTAGGCCCCAGGGGTTCTCTTCAGAAGGAAGATAAGCAACTCTTACAAGAACAACAGACCTCACCTCCCTTCCCAATCAAGTCGGAATGAGTCCACAGCTCTGCTAGGGATGCTACAGAAACTGTTTCTGGCCTCAACTCCCCAAGGACGGAGTGAGCTTTGGGGTTTGCTCACTTGCACAGTCCCATGTCTGTTAGCAGTCAAGGTTCTCTTACTCTGGCTATGTTTAGCTTTGTTTGTCTTCCATGGGAACATAACTGCATTCATCTCCCTTTTCTCAGCTCTCGATTTATAACAGCTCATCACCAAGAACCTGAGCTCCAGATGATGAGCCAGGTATGATCCAGGTTTGTAAACATCCACCAAGGAAAAAAAAAAAGACCCTTTCTATGAAGAGGTGTGACCCCACACATTCCTGGAAATGTGTTTCCTTTCCACCTCCAGATCCAAAGACATACTCCCTATCCTTCACAATTCTGTCTGATCTGCTGATAGATGTGGAGAGTTAAAACCCCTACTATTACTGTATTACTGTCAATTTCTCCCTTTTTGTCTGTTAATATTTGCTTTATATATTTAGGTGATCCTTCACTGGGTGCAGAAATATTTACAAGAGTTTTATCTTCTTGATGGATTGAGCCCTTTATCACTATGTAATGCCCTTCTTTATCTCTTGTTATAGGCTTTATTTTAAAGTCTGTTTGTCTGATAAAAGTATTGCTACCGCAACTTTTATTTCCATTTGCATGGATTATCTTTTTCTATCCCTTCATTTTCACCCTTTGTGTGTCTTTAGATCTGAAGTTAGTCTCTTGTAGGAAGCATACAGATGGGTCTTGTATTTTATCCATTCAGCCACCCTTTGTCTTTCAATTTAAGCATTTAGTCCACTTTCATTTAAAGTAATTATTGATAGGTATGTATTTATTGTCATTTTGTTGTTTTCTGGTTGTTTTTATAGTTCTCTGTTCCTTTCATCTTCTCTTGCACACTTCCCTTGTGATTTAATGATTTTATCTTTAATGTTATGTTTGGATTCTTTTTTCTTTATTTTTTGTGTATCTATTATAGGCTTGTGGTTATCATGAAGTTCACAAAAAACAACCTTATATATAGCAGTCTATTTTAAGTTGGTGGTCACCTAAGTTCAAATGCATTCTAAAAGCATTACATTTTAGCTCCATTTTATGTTTTTGACATCATACTTTACAACTTTTCATTTTGTGTATCCCTTAACTAATTATTGTAGATATAGTTGGTTTCACTACTTTTGTCTTTTAACTTGCATACTAGCTTTATAAATGGTTGATCCACTACCTCTACTATATGTTTGCCTTTATCAGTGATATTTTTTAAAAAATATATTTTCTTATTTCTATTTACAGCCTTTTCTTTTCTGCTTAAAGAAGTCCCTTTAGTATGTCTTGTAAAGCCAGTTTAGTGGTAACAAACTCTTTTAGCTTTTGCTTGTCTGGGAAACTCTGTATCTCCCCTTCAATATGAATGATAACCTTGCCAGTTAGAGTATTCTTGGTTATAAGTTTTTTACTTTCAGTACTTTGAATATATTGTGCCATTCCCTTCTAGCTACAAAGTTCCTGCTGAAAAATTAGCTTATAGTCGTATGGACAATCCGTTATATGTAACTAATTGCTTTTCTGTTATTCCTTTTACTTTTTAATTTTAATTATGATATATTTTGGCGTGGATCTCTTTCGGTTCATCTTGTTTGGAACTCTCTTTGCCTCTTGAACCTGGATATCTGTTCCCAGGTCAGAAAAGTTTTCAGCTATTATTTCTCCAAGTAAGTTTTCTGCCTGCTTCTCTCTCTTTTCCCTCTGAGACCCCTATGATTCAAATGTTATTATGCTTGATGTTGTTCCAGAAGTCCCTTAAACTTATCCTCATTTTTAAAAATCCTTGTTTCTTTTTACTGTTCAGCTTGGGAGATTTCCATTACCATGTCTTCCAGATGACTGATCCATTCTTCTGTATCATCTAATCTCTTATTCCCTGTAGCGTGTTTTTCTTTTTTGTTGTATCTTTCAGCTGTGATCAATGCCTTCTAAAATGATGCTTTGAAAGTATAACTAGTAATATATTTTTGTGTGCATAGAAAGTATCTGGAAGGAAACACACCAAACTGTTATAACAACTACTTCTAGGGATAGAGACTTTTTATTTTTATTTTTTTTTAAAGATTTTTATTTTTAAGTAATCTCTTCACCCAATGTGGGGCTCAGACTAACAACCCTGAGGCCAAGAGTTGCATGATCTACTGACTGAGCCAGCCAGGCACCCCAGGACAGAGTTTTCTTTTTTAAAGCAGAAAGCAAGGGAGAATCATGTTTTGCTCCAGTTTTGCTCTGATTTAAAAATTAAACTATGAAAAAATAAAAAATTATGAGTAATTTTTTAATGAGCATGTATCCATAGTATTTTTTTTTTTTTTTTTTTAGAGAGAGAGAGCAAGGGAGGGACAGAGGGACAGGGAGAGAGAGAATCCAAAGCAGACTCCACACCTAGTGCAGAACCTGATACAGGGCTCGATCTCATGACCCTGAGATCAGGCCCTGAGCCCAAATCAAGAGTTGGGTGTTTAACTGACTGAGCCACCCAGGTCCCCCTAATGAGCATGTATTATTTTTATAATTAAAATGTTAAAAAAATTTTTTTTGATCTCTGTTCCACAGTACCATGGGTAGATCATGTTGAGAAAACCACACTAATGAGGAAGTAGCTGCTACAAAATTCACTACAGACATTGTTACAATGAAGTAATGGCCAAGAGTTATGGTATATTTAGCAAGCTTGGGTCATGGTTGTCCAGGGAGGATAAAGACAATCTGCTGCCTACCTGGGTACTGAGGACAGCCAGGAAGCCCCACGTGGCAACAGACTAATCTTGCACATTGCATCCAAGAATGAGTGGCATTGAGTGGACAGTGAGGCCAAGGTCATCAGAAACATCAGAAACATCATTAGGCTCTACAAAGAGCCTCAGCAGCCTCAGCACAGAAACAGGTCTAACATGGATGCAGGCTGCAAATGACATAGGACCTCACATCCTGTAGGTCATATCTGCATACAAAAGCCATCACTGTAGGAACTGTCACATTGAGCAAGGACACAGGTTTTTTTTTCAAGCACATATTCTTTTGGAGGGTTTGGCAGATAGAATATGGAAATGGAAGATACTGCCCTGAGGTCTCTTCCCGACCATGGCCTTGTGCAAGTCCTCTACCCATCTGTCCAGATGTTTCCGCCCCTTTTTAAAGATGGCAAAATGGCTTCTACCAAAAGCTTCCCAGTCATTTTGAGATCAGTGCCAAATCTTAGCCATGATTCTAAAAACAGCCACTATTTATGAATCATAAAATTCCCCAATTTATTTTTATTTCTCTAATGTAAAAAAATATAATAACAGTATTAAGGATTTTAACTATTTTCATTTTTTAGCCTAAAAAAAATTTTTTTTTAAGATTTTATTTATTTGACAGAGAGAGACACAGCGAGAGAGGGAACACAAGCAGGGAGAGTGGGAGAAGAAGAAGCAGGCTTCCCGCTGAGCAGGGAGCCCGATGCGGGGCTCAAACCCAGGACCTTGGGATCATAACCTGAGCCAAAGGCAGACACTTAACGACTGAGCCACCCAGGCGCCCCTAGCCTAAATTTCTTTTTAAACTAACAGTTTAATTTCTTCCTGCACTTGTGCAATCCATATTTCCCCACTTCCTCCTGTGAATAAACAGAATTTGAAACAGAAATCTAGCCAAGGGGCACCTGGCTGGTTCAGTCGGTAGAGCATGCAACTCTTGATCTCAGGGTTTTGAGTTCAAGCCCCACAATGGGCATGGAGCCTACAAGAAAAGAGAAGAAAAGAAAAGAAAACAAAACTAGCCAAGAGTAGGTAGGTAAAAGAGAAACAAAAAGCCTAATTATAGTCCTTGGTGAGTAAATGATATACTCATATTTTGCAATATGCTCACATATAGGTTTAGTATTTTATTCTGATAATATACGTACCATTTATCTGACAGAAAGCAGGCCTAGGCAGGTTCCCTTATAACAAAAGTTACTTCAGTGCTGTATTCAGTCATGATGCTGTGACAGTCATGGCCATCCCCAGGTAAGGGAGAACTGAGAACTGACTGAACTTAGATAAAAAAAATTGCTATTTCTCGAATTTTGAGGTAAAGAACTGTATACTTTGCAAACTACTTATGTTCTGTTTGGGTTTCCCCTTCCGCTAGCTAAGTCACCATCTAAGATATTGAAAAAATTTTGGCTGGAAAGTTGGGACAGCTAAAGTTATAAGGGGCAATTGTCCTACTAAGACCATCCCTTCCAGCATCCTGTTCTTTTAGAAAAATATCCAATCATTTTTGAGCTGACTCTAGAAGTCTTCCTTCTTATCCTTGTCTCTTCACTGGTTTAGATATTTATTGTGTACTTCAGAAAACATTATATTCCAACATCTGTTTAACATTTAATTTCCATACATATTCTGTTTTCCAAATTTTCACTCAGGTCTAAAAAAAGAATTTCAGTAACTATTAGCTTGACACCGTGTCAGCTATTAAAGATTCAGATACTAAATGTCATCCTTTGCTTTTCACTGCCTTCTTGCATCTCGGAGAGACTAAGTCAAATGAAATTTTTAAGTGCTACAGTTCTTTTTGAATCATCATTAAAGAAGACAAAAAACACAAAATAATCTAAAATGGGCAGAAAACCTGAAAAGACATTTTTTCCAAAAAAGACATACAAATGACCAATAGATCCATGAAAAGATACTCAGCATAATTAATCATCAGGGAAATGCAAATCAAAACAACAATGACATATTACCTCACACTTGTCAGAATGGCTAAAATCAAAAAGACAAGAAATAACAAATGTTGGCAAGAATATGGAGAAAAGGGAAACCTTCTATACTTTCGGTGAGAACGCCAATTGGTGCAGCCACTACGGAAAACAGTATGAAGGTTCCTCAAAAAATTAAAAACAGGTTACCACATGATCTAGTAATTCCACTACTGGATATTTACCCAAAGAAAATATTAATTCAAAAAGATAAATGCACCTCTTTGTTTACTGCAGCATTATTTACAATAGCCAAGATGTGGAAGAAACTCAAGTGTCCATCCATATACAAGTGGATAAAGAAGATGTGGTACACACATGCATGTGCACGCGCACACACACACAAAAATATTATTCAGCCATAAAAGAGAATGAAATCTTTTTTTTTTTTTAAGAGAATGAAATCTTGACATTTGCAGCAACATGGATGGATCTAGAGAGTATAATGCTAAGTGAAATAAGTCAGAGAAAGACAAATATCACATGATTTCACTCATATGTGGAATTTAAAAAATAAAACAAATGAACAAGGAAAAGACAGACTCTTGAATATAGAGAACAAATTGGTGGTTGCCAGAGGGGAGGTGGGTAGACAGGATGAGTGAAATAAAGAGGATTAAAAAAAAAAAAAAACACTACAGGAAGAGAGGTTAAGTAAAGGAAAGGGGAGGCTGTAACGGTAAAATTTAAGCCTTCCCTGATGAAGCCAATAGAAACCAGAGCTTCCAAGAAAAGCCAGGCCTGAGATTAAGGCCAAATCCTTTGCTCCTATCAACATGAAACTACTGAATGCTGAAGTTTCTTTCTGACTCTATTATAAAAGCAAATTTTGGCTTGCCTGGACTGTTTCTAAACAGACTGAAGTTAGAGTGCTTATTGCTCAAGTAGGGACAATTTCTGCAAGGCCTAATTCAGGATAAAGCCTATTTTAATTTTACCCCACATTTCTTGAACTCAAAATAAAGTGATTTTAACCTAGGATTACCAAGGTAGGAAATCTAGTGGCATCTGCTGGGACCCTTATGCCAGTTTTCTCCTTCCCTGGTCCTTTCTCCACGCTTGCACTATTCCCAGGGAGAATTCCTGGTTTAAATGTCCGTTGCAAAGATTTACAAAAACAAGTCAGTCCCCCAGAATTAAAACAAAACAAAACAAAAAAAACCATAATATCCAATTAGGCAAGAAAGGGGGTGATTTATTTTCATACTTTCTTAGAGGTTATACAAACCGATATAACGTTTCTGGAGAACTATTTGGTAATATTTATCAAAGTCTTAAAAACCATGTGTTCCACTTCCAGAAATTTATTTAAGGAAAGGCAACTCTTCACCTAGTTCCAGCCTTCTTTCTGTTGTCTCTGTAGGTTAGGCCGATAGGTCATTTAACTGTCCTTACTGTGGTCTGTATTCTCACAATAGACTATAATAAACATATATTCCTTTGGTAATCAGGTATTTAAAAAATCACCACTAAATATACCACACACAAACACGCGCTGTCTACAACCACTTGTGTTCCAAAATGTTTAGTGTTAAGTGTGGCACCACCTTCAGCAACCAGTTTCTTTTACTACTATTATTATTATGAAAAACTCAGTATCCATTAACAGATTTTCTAATGACCTAGGGTTTGGGGGTTATGATAAAAAGCCTATATCCACTTTTGTGGCTATGAATTTTATAGGATGACCTCAACAGAGCTTCAAACCACAATGATTTCCTCTCCCTGTGAGCCCATGGATTGTTCTTTTAGGCTTTCACAGACTTTCACTGGATATGTGAGTCAATACTAATGTGGTAGCTACAGTTCTTCCTTCCGATGACATCTGGAATCCCACTATATGTTGGGATACTCTTTTCCTCCATTTTATAGTAGAAGACATTACCTAAATTCTCCTGGATCACATGACAGTAGCCCTGGAAACAGAAAGCAAGTTTTAATAGTTCTTTGGCCAAACCACACGCCTTCTCTGAATCTATTTACCATACTGTTTCAAGATGTTTTCTCAAGGGTCCACAGGGGCTACATTTAAGACCTTCTGGTCATTGTTTGCTAACTGCTGGGATGGTTTTAATCAGACAGGAAGCCAATATTTTCAGCTTGGGTGTTGGAAGAGTTCCTAAAATGTCTGCAAACTGATTTAGGAGGAAATGTTTGAAGAGAACTTATTCCTGCCCTAGAATAAACTCATTAGAACTGACATATGGTGTAACCACTGACCAAGAGAACTACATTTTTTGAACACATTACATCTCAAAGGCACCTGGGGTTTCTAAATGTTGTTAGTATCAGACGATAAAACCTGTTAAACAAGGGCCATGGCCTCAATATACTGGTTGACAGCTTCCTCCTTTTAGAGTATTCTTGGTGTTTGGTATAACTTCTCTATGAGGACCTAGTTTTTACACTAGTTTTCTTTCTTTTAACTTTTTAACTTTTTATTTATTTTTTAACTAAACTCTACACCCACAACCCCAAGATCAAGAGTCACATGTTCTACCGACTGAGCCAGTCAGGTGCCCCTACATTCGTTTTCTTGAAGAGGTTTTATTCGATGACCCAAGTAAAATTTTCTGATGTAAAAGATCTCAGCAGACATTTTTCCCTTCATACAATCCTGACTTGAGGTAAGCGAAGGGAGTCCCTTTGTGACAAGGACCGTTTAGTTCTAGGTTCCAGAAAAGCCCAAGTTTCTCAGTGGTTCGGATCAAACCAGACCCCCCAGATTTAGTGAAGATGAATCCAAATGCCTGAATCAGGTCCAGGAGCACTGCAGGTTTTACCAGGGTCAGTAAACCTTTTCTAGGTTAGGCAGGCTCCTCTAAGCCTCAGCTGAAGACACATGGCTTTTGGTCAGCCTTGTATTTGCATGAAAAAAATGTTTTTTTCCAGGGCGCCTGGGTGGCTCAGTTGGTTAAGCGACTGCCTTCAGCTCAGGTCATTAGTGAGCCCCGCATCGGGCTCCCTGCTTGACAGGGGCCTGCTTCTCCCTCTGCCGCTCCCACTACTTGAGCTCTCCTGCTCTCTCTCTGCCAAATAAATAAATAAATAAAATCTTTTTAAAAAAATGTTTTCTTGGGCGCTTGGGTGGCTCAGTCATCAAGCGTCTGCCTTCGGCTCAGGTCATGATCCCAGGGTCCTGGGATCGAGTCCCACATCGGGCTCCCTGCTCCGCGGGGAGCCTGCCTCTCCCTCTCCCACTCCCCCTGCTTGTGTTCCCTCTCTCGCTGTGTCTCTCTCTGTCAAATAAATAAATAAAATCTTTAAAAAAAAAAAAAAGTTTTCTTGCCCTCTTTCTAATTCTTCCATCATTTATCATGTATAAATTCCTAAAATCCTACTCCAGGAACAAACCATCATAGCAAGGGTTTCTAAAGTTGACTCCACCTAGTCCTACAGAATTCAAGTCTCTAGGGATACAGTCCTGGAAGCCTTCTTTTTAAAATGCCTTTATGATGGGGCACCTGGCCGGCTCAGTCAGTGGAGCATGTGACTCTTGACCTCAGGGTTGTGAGTTCGAGCCCCACGCTGGATGTAGAGATTACTTAAAAATAAAATCTTAAAAAAAATAATAAAATGCTTTTATGAGCACCTCTACATGCTGCAAGTAGTACAACTGTAAGAGTGAATGAAAGGGAAAGAGAAAGAAATCCCAGCAAGCAGAGACAGGCAAGATTTGAATTTGAGGATTTAATAGTAATGGGGGGAAAAGATTTTTTAAAAAAACAACAAAACAACAACAAAAAAACCCAGGTCACTGGGGAGCGATCATGAACACCTTTGCTTCAACAACTCCATTTTCAGCTAGGCTGGCTGCATCAGTGTGCTGATACTTTCTTCTACCTCTGAGAGCTTCTTTAGGAGTTGATTGACCTTGACTTCATCAAATTCCAAACACAGAAATTCAGATTCCTGGAAAACATAAAAGGATGTTTTTATGAGAGACCCTCAAGAAAGCCAAGGCTGTGGACCTGGCCTGACCCAGTTCCAAAGGTCCAGGGCCCCCTACCTAGCAAGTCTAACTCAGGCCTCAAAACCTAAATGATATATTAGCCAGCAAAGAAAATCCACACACTTAGTTCCCTAAATAAAACTACTTTGATGAGGTGTTTCATAAATGGTAAAGAGGTATACAAATGTCAGGTGTTCTCATGATGACTCATGTGAGAAGCTCTTTTTGTCTATCATCACATTTGATCCCGTAACAATTTTTAAGGTAAGTACTTAAGTATTGCTGTTATATCGATGATGACGCTGAGGCACAGAGAGGTTAACCTGTATTACAAAATCAGAAAAAGGCAGACTCAGACTGTGAACTCGCAGCTCTGGCTGACTCTAAACTCCATACTGTCTCCATAGCACCATAACAATGGAAGAAGGATTTGGATTGGGTCTGTGTTAGTCTGGTAATTGAGCTACCTTGGATTTAGTGGTTATACTAGAAATTTTAACAAGTTGTGACCAAGTTGCTTGGGAAACATCAACCAGATAATTGAAAGATAACCAGGTCTTGAAATAGCCTTAAACACTTCTGAGGCCTTTCCACTTGCTGCAAGCCAACTCTCCAAGATTTCTATAAACACATTCCCTTCAAACACTGTTAGGATCAATCAACCCTAGATTAGGTAGATATCAAAGAAAAAGGCCTTTGAAGTGTGGTGACAGAAATTTCATGTACAGTGTACAAATCCTTGGTCCACATTGTGTCAAGTGACAAGGGCAAACTATATGTATCCAAGAGTGATTATATTCAAGATTCTTAAGAACAATAATCATGTATTTTAAAGCAGTATGAATTCTCAGAGATCATGTAATTCAACTACCTTGTTTTTTAGATAATGAAATTGAGGCCCCAGGCATGGTAAATGTTGACGGCAGAGACACCACCAGATTCAATGCTCTTTTCTCTACCTTTTCTTCTCTAAATACATGGTATTTCCATCCCTATCCCCAAAGTGGCAGGTAAAAGGAAGACCAATAAGCCTTTTCAGGGGCACCTGGGTGGCTCAGTCATTAAGCATCTGTCTTCTGCTCAGGTCATGATCCCAGGGTCCTGGGATCGAGTCCACATCGGGCTCCCTGCTCCACGGGAAGCCTGCTTCTCCCTCTCCCACTCCCCCTGCTTGTGTTACCCTCTCTCGCTGTGTCTCTCTGTGTCACAAAAATAAATAAATAAAATCTTTAAAAAAAAAAATAAGCCTTTTCAGTGGGACCAAGTTACTCTCTCATTAGCTAGAAGAACTTTCAGGAGATTTTGGAAAAGTATTTTTGCTGTTGCTAAGTTGCTATGCTGAGTGTTTACTGATGGCACTGAACATACCCCAGGAGAAACAAGTGCAGAGGGAAAGGAAGGGCCTCTCAGATGAAAACTTGCCAAAGAGAGAAAAGACTTTCCCTAACTACAGGGAACCTTTTCCTCAAACATGTATTTGGATAGGAGAGGGGTATAGAATGTGAACTTAGAAACTGCCAAGTTTAAAAAAGAAAAGAAAAGAAGAAAAAAGAAAGAACGAAAGAAAGAAAGAAAGAAAGAAAGTCAGGTTTTCACTTAGTTGAAAGTAAACCAATTTAAAGAAAAGAAAGATACTCCTTGTGTTGAGGAGCTGCAGGAGGGATCACCTCCTTTAAGAAAGAAGAACATATTTATGGCAAATTAGATAATTCAGTTAGCTAAATTTAGAACAGGTCTCAGATTTGAAAGCCTCTTATTCTTCATTCAGTTTTATTAGCCTTTAAAACATTTTTGAACATTTGGCCTTTGAAACAATGGTCTAGAGAAAGTAATAATTACCAGTCTAACATATATATTCAGGAAGTTGGCAGAAGATAATGAGATAATGTAACCCATGTTTTACCTCAGTGAAAGTGCATAACAATAACAAATCACCTGGTTTTCCATTTATATGGAAAAGATTATCAAGGACTTTGATCACAGAAATAGGAATACCTGAGCAGAGTTTATTAATAAAAGCCAGGATCTTTTCTGACTAGGGGTCATTACTTTGTTACAGATTTCAGTACTCAAATTATCTTTCCTCAGACATCTAAGTATCAGTGAAGCTATTTATTTATTTATTTTTAAATATTTATTTTTTTATTTGAGAGAGAGAGAAAGAGAGTGCAGGGGGTGGGGGGAGAAGAGGGGCAGAGGGAGCGAGAGAGAGAGAGTCTTAAGCAGACTCTGCACTGAGCACAGAGCCTGACATACGGCTCAATCTTATGACCCTAAGTTAATGACTTGAGTTGAAACCAAGAGTTGGATGCTTAGCTGTGCCACCAAGGCGCCCCTGAAGCTGTTTATTTTTAAGGGAAATCAACTACCAGAGAGACTAGCAGGCTAGAAAAACAGAGTCCAAAGTTAAATTTTCCATCCACTCCTAACTTTTACCTCTCTGCCCTTGAAACAATGCACATTAACAGTGTTAGAAAGACACATGTAACCACTTATGATTCTTGAAGAAACAGTTTATTTGGAACTATTAAAAGGCCTAGCTTTACCTAGTTATGCTATCAAAATATTTTATCAGGTATTCAAGAGCCTTTAAACCGGGGCTTACTACATGGGGCTTTGTTCAGATTTTTGCATTTGGCTGGGGTACACTACAGAAAATACATCTAATGCACTTAAAGATATCTGTAGGAATGCAGATGATGCTTATCAAGCCAGAGACAAAGTATAAGAACAATGTGAAACATCTGATTTAAGTTTGTTTTTTTTTTTTTTTTAAGTAATTTCTACACCTAACAGGGAGCTTGAACTCATGACCCCAAGATCAAGGGTCGCATGCTCTTTCAACTGAGCCAGCAAGGCACTCTTGAAACATTTTTTCCCCCAAAATCATCCAGCCAGGTCTGGGCCTAACTGGTTATAATAACAAGAAATGACAAGACTAAACTCCTGGATTTAAGTATCTGAGTCAAGAGTTAGAACCTGCTTTTTTTTTTTTTTTTTTACATTTTATTTATTTATTTGACACAGAGAAGGAGAGAGAGCACCAGCAGGGTGAGCAGCAGGCAGAGGGAGGGAGGGGAAGAAGCAGGCTCCCTGCTGAGCAGAGACCCCCCCGATGCGGGGCTCGATCCCAGGAGCCTGGAATCATGACCTGAGCCGGAGGGAGACGCTTAACTGACTGAGCCACCCAGGCACCCCGAACCTGCTGCTTTTTAATAGAGTGTAGATACAGCATGTGGTGGAATCAAATCGGTTAGCAGATGAATAAGCAAGCACATCATTATCAAGAATATGTAGTCTGTGATCATGGGGGAGTACAGCAGTGTATTAAATTCAGGGTTTAAATAACTATTCCAAATTAGAAAAGAAAGCAAAGGCAAAATATTAAAATATTCTCTCCAAGTGCAAAAGCTAAAAAGTTATAAAATCCTAAGAGATCTAAGAGGCCACCATCTCAAACCAACAGAAAAACCCAAGCTACCTTTAATGATTTTGGAGAAAGATATCTCCCAGGTTCCTACCTTTCCCAGGTAACCACTCTAATATTCTTCAGGAAACTCTTACTTGCCGAGCCTAGATCTTTAGTGCTTTAGCTTAAACTCATTGCCTAGCAGGGTCAGAGACTATAACTAATTATTAGTTTATATAATAATTGAAGGCTGCCATTAAGCAAGTGTTTGGTTTTCTCCATCTACATGCTAAAACTTCTTTGTGTATAATGTCTACTTAAATGATTTTGATATCTAGGCCCATAAGCATACCAAGAAATTCTTTGGCAAAACAATACTACAGTCACAAAATGCTAAAATAAAAAATAAAAAGAACAATGACTTATTAAATACTTAAGTGGAACCATTTAGAATAAATTAATCATAAAACAAAACAGGGGTGCCTGGCTGGCACAGTCGGTAGAGCATGTGACTCTTAATCTCAGACTTGTGAGTTTAAGCCCCGTGTTGAATGTAGAGCCTACTTAAAATAAATAAATAAAAATTTTAAAAAAAATCTTGAAAAATAATAAAAATTTAAAAAAACAAAATAGAAGTCCTATATCCAATTTTCTCTATTTTTATTATTACCTATGCAAAATTGCCACAAAGCTTTATTCCCCAATTGACTGGTTGTATTTAGCATTATAACATGACTCTGGCAAGTTCTACATGTTGTGGTTTCTTGAAAAAGTACTAAAGTTAGGGGACAGAAGGTGAGAGTGGGAAAAGGTGACCTAGGATCTCCTAACCAAGACTGATTCAAGAAGGCCACATACAGCTGGCCGGATAATATATGGCTTACTTCCCCAATTTTTCTTTTAGCTACATTTATTAACACAAAGGGAATCTTGGCTAAGCCTAAATTTTAGCCATGAAGCCTCCCTCTATTTAGGCTGTCCTTTCATAAACTTAAATTAACCTTTGACCCGCAGCTCTGTCACTCTGTGTCTTCCATGTTTAACAACTTGACAGAGAAAGAGAACATGCAGCAAAGGTCAAAATTGGCAATGGCTTCTTGAAGAGCAATTATATAACAATTGAAAATATAGATATCTATAATAAAGAAACCCATACTTCATGTGGCTTTTTCAGAATTATATTGATACCTTGCTAGAGCTTTTTTTGTAGCAAAGGATCTTCCACGTTCCTTCTTAAGGAAATATTTATCCAAAATTAAAATTTTATAGTTCCCTGAAAACTGTGACTATTAATAAAGATACCCATACTTCATGTGGCTTTTTCAGAATTATATTGATACTTCTCCCAATTCTTTTAGGACACCTTGCTAGAGCCTTTTTTGTAGCAAAGGATCTTCCACGTCCTTCCTTAAGGAACTATTTATCCAAAATTAAAATTTTATACTTCCCTGAAAACTGTGACTATTCTCCACTTGTCCTTTCCTATCCATTCTCCACCCGTCTTTGCCTTGTTCCATGTCCTATGGGGCTGTTCTCTAAGACTGTGTCACTCCCTTATTCTTACAGCTGGGTTCTAGCAAGAGGAATGAGGTCAGGCTATTTATTCCCCAAACCCCAATTCCCTCTCCTCTGTTATTTCCAATATTTTCTATGTGCGGGTATTGTTTCTTCATTTCCTACTTTACTTCCTGGCCTCAATCACTGTTTTCAGTATAAACATAAAGATGAGTCTCTTCAGACTGCCAAAGTACTTATCACCGAACACAAACTCCAAAGATTAGCAGAGCAAGGATTTTCGTCATGCCTAAATTGATAGGAAGGCTGCCCTCCAAGTGGTTATTACCCAAAACCAATATCTGACTTTTTTCTACTATCATTTACTGAAATTTTGTATAGCAGCACTTCGATATTAAGGAAGAACAACAACAATAGCAACAACAGCAGCAACAACCACCATGTAAGATCAGATTTCATTAAGAATTTGCATCAAGGATCTTGATTTCAGAAACGTGGGCTCATCTCTACAACCTGTTCTGATACCCTATATCTAAAGTAATGGATAGCTGGGCACCTGGGTGGCTCAGATGGTTAAGTGTCTGCCTTCCACTCAGGTCATGATCCGAGGGTCCTGGGATGGAGTCCCACATCAGGCTCCCTGCTCCTTGGGGAGCCTGCTTCTCTCTCTGCCTCTCTCTCTCTATCATGAATAAATAAATAAAATCTTTTAAAAAAAAGAATAAAGTAATGGATAGCTTATGCTGCAGCTTAAAACAATACTTCAAAAAAGAAAACTTGTGATTTATAATCTTTTTAAAGTTTGTAATTTATAATTTTTTATTTTTAATTTTAAAAAATTTAAAAAAGATTTTATTTATTATTTGAGAGAAAGAGAGAGAGAAAGCATGGGCGGGGAGGAGCAGAGGGAGAGGGACAAACAGACTCTGGGCTGAGCACAGAGCCTGACACAGGGCTCCATCCCAGGACCCTGAATCACGGCCTGAGTCAAAATCAAGAGTCAGCCGATTAACCGACTAGGCCACCCAGGCGCCCCTATAATCTTTTTTTTTAAACAAAAATTGTTATTTTTATATTACAAACAATGGTCCCTACTCAGGCCATTTTTATGCTGAGGAAATCCTCATTTCAAATACAATAGCTACGAGTTCTACAGCTACTGTGTGAAGGGCCTGCTAACACAATTTTCAAAATGAAAAAAAAATTACAAAGCAAATCATCCTATTGGGGATGAAAAAAGATGAAAATTAGACTCTTTGGGAGGCTGACTGCAATTTAATGACGGAGCAACTAAATTAAAATGATTCATCCCAAAACTCAATAGGTGTCCATAATATGCTAAAAGCTATGTGGGACTAAGACAGGGTCTTCAAGAACTAAAAGAATCCACTCTAATAAATGAAATACAGCACTGCCTCGGCACATAGCAGGTGCTTTCCGAGCGAGAGCAGCTTCGAGAGGAAGTGCTTATCCATCTTCCCACAATCTCCTAGGAGAGCACAGAGTATTACCAGTGTATTACAAAAGCATTAACCATCAATGGACAATAATTACTGAGTTTTCTGGAGTTGTCATTCAGGCATTTCAAAGGACGTTTGTGAAGACAACCTGACAACTCCCACTAATCCTTATTATATTAAGAAAACATGGACTTTTCATTATTTAACTAGCAACTCAAGGGAGAAAAGAGACATCGAATATACAGGAAGTTGCAGATTTACCACTGACTGAAGTTACATCTAAGGCACCACCTAACTTCAACTTTCTATACACAGGTTTTATATAAAGTGACAACATTTTAAAATATAATAATTTCAGGGGCGCCTGGTGGGCACAGTTTGTTAAGTGTCAGACTCTTGGTTTCAGCTCAGGTTGTAATCTCAGGGTCATGAGATCGAGCCCCGTGTCAGGCTCCACATGGAGTCTGCTTCAGATTCTCCCTCTGTCCCTCCCTGCTGTGCTCTTTCTCTCTAAAATAAATAAATAAAATTTAAATATATAAATATATATATAATAATTTCAGATCTTAATCATTCAGAGGCCTGTTATCTGGGTCTCTGCTGCTTCACTTCTTCCTCCTTGTTTTGGTCCTATTTCCACAAGATGGAAAAATGAAGTGAAATTTAAACTGGTTAATCTGACTAAATCATACCAACTCCACAAAAAGTTTTATAGACAAGGAGATTAGAGCTATTAGGAGAAGCTTCAATTGTACCTTCATATGACAACTTTTGAAAATCATACCCATATAGTGCACTTGAAGCCAGAAAGATCTTTTTTCCCAATTTATTTATTTTTAAATTGAAGTATGGTTGATATATAATATTATATAAGTTTCAGGCATACAACATTGTAATTCGACATTTATATACATAATGAAATGCTCACCATCAAACACCATACAATGTTATTATAATATTATTGACTATATTCCCTATGCTGTACTTTATATCCCATGACTTACTTATTCTATAGCTGGAAGTCTGTACCTCCTAATCCCCTTCACTTATTTTGCCTATCCCCACCACCCCAGAAAATACCAGTTTGTTCTCTATATTTATGAGTCTGTTTCTGCTTTATTTTGTTTTTTCAGATTCCACATACAATTGAAATCATACAGTATTTGTCTTCTCTATCTGACTTGATTCACTTAGCATAATACTCTCTAGGTTGATCCACATTATTGCAAATGGCAAATGGCAAGACTTCATTCTTTTTTATGGCTTAGTAATATTTGATGTATATATATCAGGTGTGTGTCATCTTCTTTATCCATTCATCTATCTACAGATACTTAGGTTGCTTCCAAATCTTGGTTTATTGCAAATAATGCTGCAACGAACACAGGAGTGCATAGATCTTTTCAAATTAGTGTTTTTGTTTTTTTTGGGTAAATATCCAGAAGTGGAAATACTGGGTCATATGGTCTTATTCAATTATTTTTAATTTTTTCAGGAAGCTCCATACTGTTTTCCATAGTGGTTGCACCAATTTACATTCCCACCAACAGTGTACATGGGTTCCTTTTTCTCCACATCCTTGCCAACACTTATTTCTTGTCTTTCTTTTTCTTTCTCTTTTTTCTTTCTCTCTCTCTCTCTCTTTCTCTCTCTTTCTCTCAAAGGAGGCTCCATGCCCAACATGGGGCCTAACTCATGACCCTGAGATTAAGAGTCCCATGCTCTACTGACTAAGCCAGCCAGGTGCTCCCTCTTGTCTTTTTTATTTTAGCCATTCTGACAGATGTGAAGTGATAGCTCATTGTGGTTTTGATTTGCATTTTCTTGATGATTAGTGATGTTGAATATCTTTTCATGTGTCTGTTGGCCATCTGTATGTCTTCTTTGAAAAATGTCTATTCATGTCAGAAAGATCTTATTTCCAGATATTTCCCTTCCTTTAGTAACAAGGACTACTGTTCTCAGCCCAGATAATGTCTTCAGAACATAATACTCTCAAGGAGAAGTAATACAAAGAGTCATTAACACCTTTCTATTACTTAAATCATAAGATTTATTTTCTTCCAGGAAGAATGAACCCAAGTAGCCTGCCTTTAAACTCAGGATGCCTAGCATTAAGAGGGACTAGGGGAGGGGAGGGTGTATAGGTAGGGCACAAAACACCAAAAAAGTAGGAAAATACGAAAGGCAAATCCTTCTCCTTACCCTGTAACCCATATCAGATACACAGATCCATAGGTGTGGTATCTTAAACTACTCAGATCCCTGACCCATATTCTCTATGCCTTTTTTTTTTAAGAGATTTTATTTATTTATTTGACAGAGAGAGACACAGCGAGAGAGGGAACACAAGCAGGGAGAGTGGGAGAGGGAGAAGCAGGCTTCCCGCAGAGCAGGGAGCCCAATGCAGGGCTCGATCCCAGGACCCTGGGATCATGACCTGAGCCGAAGGCAGCTGCTTAACCGACTGAGCCACCCAGGCACCCCTCTCTATGCCTTTCTAATCACCTGATCACCAAGGTTGCTAGGCACCAGAAAAACCTAGGGAACTTTATAAAGGGGGCATTAGTAAGATAATCCTCAATGAACCGAAGTTGAATTTACACACACAGAAACACATACACATCCTTCTGCTGCTGTGCTTTCATTTTTATCTGCAGGCTCAGGACCTGTGAACCAACAAGGCAATGAGATTCCAAGAACACTGTCCATTCAAAGTTATCTGAATTTCTAAAAAGACAGAAAATGTCAAGAACAGGACCGTGCAATTGTTTTGGCTTAAGAGTTCTCAGCTGGAAAAAATCTAGAGCTATGATTTAGGAGAAAACTAGAAATGCCTGTCCTGCCAATGTGTGGTCAAAAGGAACATGTATTTTGGCCCAGGCAACCCTGACTTGTTTCTGAAAGGGAGAAAATAGTCTGACCTTGCACGAATGAGTGGTTCTTTCCTTGGCTGAATTATATACTGCTAAACCAGGACTATCACTATTCTTTTTCCTTTAGAGATTTCAAAGCAGCCTGACATATTCTGCTCCCCATTACAGGTCAGTAGATATAATGAAAGGTAGAAGTACCACTGATCTCCATTTTACCACTAGAAAAAAACAAGAAACCTGGAGACTAGCCCCAGTTATGTGAAGGCCAGAATTCCCAGCTCTTTGATTCAATCCACTGCTTGATAATACCCACATTTGACTCGGAATTCAGACACTTTCAAGGCTGACACTACTGTACATTTAACAGAGTAGAATGGGAACTAATTAGAGATATAGGTTTTTGCACTGATTTACATAAGCACCAGGACTTCAGCATTTACAAAGACTATTATTTTATTTTTTTAAGATTTTTTTTATTTATTTGACAGTGAGAGAGACAGCGAGAGAGGGAACATAAGCAGGAGGAGTGGGAGAGGGAGATGCACGCTTCCTGCTGAGCAGAGAGCCCGATGTGGGGCTTGATCCCAGGACCCTGGGATAATGACTTGAGCCGAAGGCAGACGCTTAACGACTGAGCCACCCAGGCGCCCCTACAAAGACTGTTTTAAAAACACACAACAAAAGAAAATAAAATGAAGCTGAGTTATATAAACACTAAAAGCTCAATACAATGAGATCATTGGCTGATTTCTACCTTTTTCAAAACATTGTGCTCTAGTTCATTTTATAACTTTTTTATTTTCAGCAGGACTTAATTTTTAGCTGTTAAGATTTTCTGTATTTTGAAAAACTTTCGGTGAAAAAATATTTGGATAAAAAAACTATTTTTAGGTGCTCTGGTTTGATTTGCAAGAAATCATACTGGCTTTTGGCTAAGTAGAACTAGTTCCCATGTGACAATGGACAGAGAACCAGAGGAACAACTGGTAAACAAGTGAAAATGCAAATCATACTGAAGGAGAAAGAAATTTCACTTAAATCTTAGAGAAAACAAATTGACAAAACTCTTAACACATGAGAAAGAAAGTATTGCTAATATTAGTCTGAAGTTCAAACTGGGGCTCCCTCATCATTCCTAATGAGATACATTGCAGAGAAAACTCATCTGCAAACAACTTTGACAAACAAATTAAATATATTTACATGAAAGGAATAGAGAAGATTAAAAACAAGACAAAACAAAACCCAACCAGAGTTGCTTGTTTAGGTAATACCATTAGGCAGGCAGAAACAAAGTATGCAATGGCACTTGCTTTCTAAGGGTCTCTTGATAATCTACAGATTAAGATGGGGGAAATACCTTAATACATCCATTAAAAAGACCAGAGTGCAGCAATGAATGACAAACTCTGGCAGGGGAGGAAGACAGAAGTGAAACTAATCAAATCCATTCTGGGACTGCAGATTTTCTCCAACTAGAGGTATCATTAACTTGCTCTGCCAACAGCACCATCTATCTATGTCCCAACTGTCTCAATGTGGTTTCTTTTAAGTCATTCATGACAGCACAATTAAGCAGAAATAGGCATAGTTAAAAAGTAAGCACTTCCCTTCACTCTTCTCTTGAGAAAGCAAATAAAACTATGTAAAGAGGGCAAAGGACGAAATGACTTAAGGGTAGGAGGCCTTTCAAATTCAGAAAATGCTGATTTGGGGAGAAAGTTTTGAATAAAATTTTTGGGGGGTCAAGGTTGTGGGGAAGGGCGATTAATTTTGTTGGGTTTCCAACAAACTCCAAATACAGTTACATTCTAAGGCATTGGGGGTTGGGACTTTAATATGAATTGGCAGGGGACACAATTCAGTCCATAATAATCACAAAAGCTTAGAGGGTCGTGTTTATCAAGCATTATGTGTTTGTGGTTGATGATAATGATGATGATCTCACACATAATTCTAGGCTTGCTGTTCTTATTGTACAGAGAAAAATTTCTAATATTCCAGAAACACACACACACATGTACACATGCTATCTCAGGTCTGCCAGCCCAGTTTGGGAGAAACCTCATCTGGCTTCATCCTCACTGAACTCAATTTTGAAATGTCATTTAATCTGTGGGGGCTGACAGGATAAAAGCTGCCAGGAAGGGGATTGGAAAATGGTACAAAAGAAATCTTTGCTAATCCTCATTCCCAGATCCTATGAAGACTTTGCCTGCCATGCTGTGACCCAAAGTCCAGGCCTGAAGACTGACTCAGAATCTGGCACACCATTCTGTGAGAGAATATGGAGATGAGAGAAGAAGAAAGGATGTGCAGTCACTGCATGAAGTTAGTTACTAGCCTTTTTAGCTCAAATAATTTAGTGCAAACTTCTTAAGTGGCAGGAAAAGAGGAGACTGCATCTTTATTACCTAGGATTGGATTCTGATATCACTTAAGTTGCTGGGGCCTTTGTTCATATTTAACAATCATCCCTCACACTAACACAGTGCTTTACAGTTTAGAAAGCCCTTCTGCATGAATGACCTCATCTGATCCTTAGAACAGTCCTATTAACTAGGAAGAAACCAAGCCAGAGTTAAGGTACTTGGAAGAACTATGGAAGTGACAGATCTTATCCATCTGATCCAGATCTTTTCAGCTACATCCAGCAAGAAGACTTCTTCAGATGATGCAATGGATTTTATGGGCTTTGATATACTTCTGGTCCAGTTTGTGGAGGAAAAGAAAGAAAGGCCTCATTTTCTTAAAATTGCCCCAGAGTTCTAGAAACTAGAGATCAGAGTTCAGTCCTTTGCAAAAGACAGAACACGTAGTCAGGTCCTAACTGGCAAAGAAATGGTTTCTTACTTGGTCATCATTTATTCAGTTGACTCTGGAAGCAGTAGAGGAAATAGAAAAGTTTGAGGAGATTGAGAGGATCACCGCTGGACTCTGGGGAAAAATGAAATGCCTAAAAAGTGAAATGCCATAATTGAAAAGAAATTAGTCTGGAAGACAGGAGTAGGAGAAATTGCAGGAGAAGTGCAACAAATCTGAAAACATTAGCAAATTCAGGGGGATACAGAAATTATACTAATGATAATATTAATAGCTATGATAACTATCAATGGTTAACATTTATTGAATGTATACAAAATGTCACGCATTACATGCTAAGTGCTTTACATGCATCATTTCATATTGGTGAGGATAATTTTATCCCATTTTACAGATGAGGAAAGTAAGGAAAGATGAGCAACTTGTTTATTAAGGCCACACAAGTAGTAAGTGGCAGAGCCAGTTTTAAACCCAGGTCTGTCTGGCTTCAGAGTCTGAGCACTTAACCATTTTGCAATCCTGACTCACATTCATATGTAAGATAAACACCATCATTAATAGTCACTAAGTACCCTCCTGTGAAAGTTATTCTATGATTCAGTTAATTTTAGCAAAGACTCAAAGGAAACCTGAGTGTTGACAGTATGATAACCCAAAATCAATCTAAAGTGGCCTGTAAAAACATCTGGATAGACAATGAGTACATCCTAGCTGCCATGGAAGATTTCTAGCATTTTGTTAAGTATAATGGGATGGCAGCATAGTTGAATTAATATGTGCATGAGATCCGGGTAGAGAAACATAAAGAGACTAAGTTCTTATTCTGAGGCAAGATGGCCTTTTATTCCCTCTCTCTGTGAGGGGGGGGGGGGGCAAGGGCATTCAGTTTTATATACAGCTACTTGTCCCCATCACCAGGAAAGGTAGAAGCAATGTTTACCTTAGTCAACTGACTAATACGTGGACTTTTTTTTTTTTTTTTTAAGTAGGCTCCATGCCCAGCATGGAGCCCAATGCAGGGCTTGAACTCAGGACCCTGAGATCAAGACCTGAGCTGAGATCAAGACCTGAGTTGAGATCAAGTCAGCTGCTTAATCGACTAAGCCTCTCAGATGCCCCTGTGTGGAACTTCTTAAGACTTCTCCCAAATCACAGTTAGGAGAAACAAAATACCTGCTTAAACCTGGGTTCTTTCCATCTATAATCAGAAGGAATTCTCAGTTCTGCCTTGCTAACCCAAGAACACCATATTATTCATCTTGAAAAAAAAATCACATCAACATATATAGGTACTTATGGAATGCAAAAAGATAAATATGATCATTTTATGTTGTATGCCTGAAATATGTCAATTATATCTCACATTAAAAAAAAAGAGAGTGAAAAAGTATTGAAAAATATATAAGTATATTAAATTACAAATTCAAACTTTTAACATCCTTCATATTTGGCCTATAGCTATTCTCTGGCCAAGCCAAGAGTAAATAGGACTGGGTGGTGTGAAGGGAAAGACAGCCCTTGATAATGCCCAAAATAGCATAGTTCACTCATACATAATCAAGGCTTGATGATAATCACCTAAAACAGAAAGATGGTGTAGGCAGCATATACACTATTATAAATAAAAATAAACAAACATAAATGATTAGTAAAAGTAAATAATGCTTACTCTACTTCACAGTCTATCCTTTCATTAGAAAGAATACATTTGCCACTCTATCCAAGATTATGTCTAAACAAATCAGAAATACGAACTATCAAAAGGAAGTCAAAAGAAATGGAACAAAAATATTAGTTAAAAGCAAATAACTGTTTTGAAGAAAAGTGAGGTATGTCCCCAATGGAAGTATAAGAAAAACATTTTGACAGTATGACATATATTTCCTCTATGAAATAACAGTCCATGTTTATTTCCTCAACTTGGTTTGGCAAGTTCTTTGCCAAGAGAGGAAGCATGAATAGAAGAATATGGTACCTAATTGCTGGCTGTGATGCCTTCACTGGGATTCCTGGTTTCTGAAGCACTTTAGTCACATTTGTAAAATGTAAGGTGATGTAGAAATGTTGGGGTTTGGAGCAGTCAAGAAAGAATTCTTGAGACGTCTTCACTGCAAAAAGGTGGTTTTATTAAAGCATGGGGACAGGACCTACAAGGCAGAAAGAGCTGTACTGGGGTTGTGATGGATGACTGATTATATGCTTTCAAGTTGGGAGGGGGTTAGGGATAGCATAAGTCCCAAAGGAATTTTGGAGGCAAGGTTTCCAGGACCTTGAGGGGGCTAGCTATTGTTAGGAAAAAGGTCATTTATTACTGTCTAGAAATCCTCAGTCATGAGAACTTTCAGATGTGTATCAGTGGACCATATGCTTGAAGGATGATTGCTAACATGTATCTTGGGGGGCAGAGATAAAGGAAGTTTCCAAAGGAATTTGTATATGTTAAAGAAGACTTACAGGATCCTGGAGGTTGGGATAATGTTAAGCTAAGATTGCTTTTTGCCTCTAGCAAAGTGTCAACATCGAGGCAGCTGAGTTCCCAGAGGAAGGTCACTCTACCTGTTTCAAGGACTTGTCAATGGGCTGTAGGCAGTAAGGAAATATAATTTTTTCTTTTGTCTTTGTTTCCTGTATCACAAGGCATTTCAAGTATACAAAAAATTTGGCAAAAATATGACTCTCTTATACTCTTTCCCCAGATTCACCATTTGTTCAACCGCTTACATTTTGCCACATTCACTTTATGATTCTCTGTCTCTCTCACAACTACTTGAGAGTAAGTAGGGGATGTCATGCCCTTTTATTCCTAAAACTTTAGTGCATATTTCCTAAAGACAAGGGCATTTTCAGGGCACCTGGGTAGCTCAGTCAGTTGAGCGTCTGACTCTTGGTTTCGGCTCAGGTCATGATCTCAGGGTTATGAGATCAAGCCCCGAATGGGGCTTTGTGCTCAGTGTGGAGTCGCTTGAGCTTCTCTCTTGCCCTCTGTCTCTGCCCCTCCCCCAGCTCATGCTGGCTCTCTCCAAAATAAATAAATTAATTAAATTAAATCTAAAAAAAAGACAAGGGCATTTTTTTACATAACCATGGTTACATGATAATGATAAATGATACTATCTAACCCAGTCTATATTCACGTTTTAGCAGATGCCTCAATAGTGCCCTTTATGAAGTTTTTTTCCTGTTCCCAAATCAAATTCATAATCACACATTGACTGCATTTAGATGTCATGCATCTTTAGTCTCCTTTAATCTGGAATAGTTTCTCAGTCAGCCTTTCTTGTGTTTTTTGATCCTGACATTTTTGAAGAGTACAAGCTAGTTATTTTACAGAATGTCAATTTGGGTTTGTCTGATGTTTCCTCATGATGAGATTCTATGTGTGAGGGAATGCCTATCTATTTACTAAGAACCTACCGCCAACAATTAGTGGACACGGCCTTTGAAGTCATACAAACTTAAATTCAAATGTAAATCAAAATACCACTTTCTAGCTGTGTAGCTGGCTAGGTTTAAGCTTTCTACCCTGTAAAACAGTGATTTTAACAGATTTAACTGGTAAGATTGTTGTGAAGATTTAATGAGATAATGCATCTAAAGCAATTTAACACAGTTTTGGGGTGGGTGTAAAACTATCTTACACCTCTCTCGATTTTACCACATTATCTTATGCTCAGCAACAATGAAATAAAATTGACTAAGCAGCATCTCTATTTACTTTCCCAAAGAGAAAAAGTACTGTACTCTGATGTACACGCTGCCTTTGGCAATCTAGTCTGGCCAAGGTACTTCAGTGCCAGCCTGAAACTGGTGGCAGCATCTCGGCTGTCTGGATGCTCCTAAAGGCTGCCTCCAGATACCCTGCTGCTGCCTGTACTAGCCCAAGCAGTACACAAGCACCGGCTAGGGGAAGACTATCCGAAGTACCACATAGAGCATGTTCCTTCCTGCTGAGCTCCCACCATGACACAGGCCAGTGAAGTGGTGTGGAAGAGTATGACAAAGGCACTGAACATGAAGACTCCAGGCTAGAGCTGCCAAGAACATGAACTAGTTTAGGGTATTGATAATGAGCACTCCGACTAAAAACCGAGTCAGGAGCTCAGGTGCAAACTCTGTCCTTCCTGTCAATCCATCACTGTCAATCCTAAGAAAGAAGAGGAGAATACCCAAATCAAGTAATTTTCTTAAAGTCAAATTGAGGGTTTATTTTAATATTCAACAATAACACTGAAAAAATCAGGAAGTCCACAGTTAAGATGCCATTCATACTTCATTTCTATAAATCCCCTGCCCATGCAAGAGGGCAAGGGAGCTGGTATGCACAAAATTCCCAATCTACTGTTTAAGTACGATAATCTCACCCTCCACACTCTCTCTTAGAAAGCACCAATAAAATTATTCTATTTATGCTAAATCACTACTCTATGCCAGAGGTTAAAACAAAATAAAACAAAAAAGGATTATAACAACTGCACCAATTCTTCTAAGTAGAGAAATACAAACTCACTTTTGAGATTTGGAATCTAATTTAATTCGTGTTTTTCTGTTATGAACTTCAGTGTTCCATCATTTTTCTGTTTTTCCCCCTTCCATCAATTAGAACTTCAAATGAAAGTCAAATGATCCCTGAGGGTAAAGAAAATAAAGTGAAACAAACAAGAAAATTCCCGTGTCCCACATTTCAAACTGTGAGAAGCGGCCTCCAGTAAAGCAAATAGAAAATTATACTCTCATCAGTGTGCTGAATAAGAGTTTACATCTATACTCTGAAGAAGAGAAAATTTCTAATGCAAAGCCTTTATTTTATCTTCATTAATGAAAAGTAAAATTCTATAATGTGAGCATTAAGAACTTCTAATTATTCTGTCATAAGTCTGAGTCAGCCTCCAAGAAATACTTAGATTAAAAATAAAACTGCTTAAAAATGGGAATTCTCAGCTAGAGCTTAAATCTAAACATATGACAGTGAAGATGCTATATACCCTGAAAGTCACTAGTAGCCTCTTTTCCTTAGGACATAATGACTCTACTGGAAATTTCAAAGAAATCACATATCCTTTTGCAATCATCTTTCATTTGGGGAGAAAAACACCTCTCATTTCCTCCACTGTATCACTTGTGAGATCTCAGTATTATGTTTAAAAGTTCACGATATTTAAAACATTTTGAAGGTTAGGGTTAGAAAGGAATATGTAAATGCATGTAAATTCTGCCATTTTATACTGTTTCCCTCTCCCTGTATAGGAAAATCAGGAAGTGAGCTCTATTATTACCCATGGAACCCAAAGAAGTATTATGGGGGGAAAATTACTGGTTTGAGAGACAATTTGGATTTAGATCTAGTTCAGTTATTAGCTGTGTGACCTTGGGAAAGTCATTCAAGTTTTCTGAAGTCTTGGTTTCCAAATCTAGAGAATGGAAAAATAATACCTATCTCATAGGACTGTTATAAAGACTAAATAAGATAGCACATATGCAAGCACCCACCACCGTGTCTAGTGTGAAAGAGACTCTCAATAAATACTAGTTTCTCTTTCTATCCTGTTACACACATCCTGTCACCTGGCACTTAATAATAAGGAGTTCTGCTAAACACTTGAACTACCAGCTCTGTTTTCTTCAAAACAGGCACTTGGCTCTTAATAGGGACAAACAGTCATGTGAAAGACTCCTGGGGCCTGACAATGTCCTAGAGAAACAAAAAAGTTCTTATATTGGGGAACAGCACCAACTGCTTCAGGCTATGACAAGCCCCAAACAGTAAATCAACTCCTGCATATTTTTACAGTATTACTTAACATCCTGAGAGCTTTGTGCTCTTTCAAAAGTCTTTTTCTCCCTGCAAGGATCAGGCATGCTATTTGCCCTCTCTTCCCTTCTTAATAGAGGTCTTTATTCAACAAGACCACCCTATGGATTCAAATACTAGGAATCAGAAAAGGCCAGGTTCAACCATGAAGAAACTGGCAAAGTCTTGGGACTAAACAGTAAGCCCTTCTTAACCTTTTAGAATCTGGACTTTTGTGTGCTTTCTGTTCTTGGATATAGCAGACTTGCAGATGCACTGGTTCAAACATGTCTGTGCATTTCCCTCAACTACATTAACACAGAACTCTCACCATAGAAAATGTCTTAGGAAGTCTAGAACCTTAAACTCTGACTACAATCTAAAAAGCAACACTTCCCAACTTCTCCCACTTCATGGTATAGACTGACCTCGATACACAACACCTCTGAACTAAAGGGACTTGAAAGTATTGATGACTACAAAGGGCTAAAGTACAAGCAGCACTGAGAGAAAAAGGTATACAAAGATTAAACCTATTTGCCACCTGACTCAGAGACTTTTACCACATAAACGTAATTGCTTCAACTCCAAGCAGCTCTAGGTCAATGTTCACACTCCTTCACAGGACTGACCACCCCTATTGGACCTAGCAGAGAAAGTGAATGTCAGAAAGCAACCAACATTTGATTTGGGACAGCAGGTCCTCAATGGAGGATCATAAAACACTAAACCAGCAAATTAGGTATCAAATACTTAATTTAAGTGTATTATACTGGCCAGATATATAATTCTAAATACTGAGGGTTCAGTGGCAAACAAGCCAAGAATTTTTACCCTTAAGAAGCTCACATTCTAAACACAAAAAAGACAATATTAAAACAATTTAAAAGTCAATTTCAGTAGGTCATAAAGATCAGTATTTCTGATCTGCAATAATGATGTAAAACAAAACTTTTGGCATAATGAAGAAACCTTAGTCACCTTACAGGTAGTTTATTCAAAGAGTTAAAGAAGACTGAATAAATTACGGATAGAGGTTGACCCAGTTTCAAAATTCAATTCTTACATTATTGTCTCCTTGCTATGGGCTTAGCGTCATTGCCTCTGTCATTTGGTAGCACATACAAAAGCAGGATGAGATTTTTCATAGGAAGATAATGAAGACCAAGACAGTATAAAATTACAAACACAAGGCAAGAAGTCTGAAGATGTGGGATCTACCTCCAATTCTATCAAATAATATTCACATGAACTTGGGTAATTCACTTAAACTCCTAGAGTCTGACTTTCTTCATCTATTCTATCCCACTTTGTAGGGCTTTTTAAAATTTAAATGAGACACTATAAAAAAAGAACTTCAAAATATTTATTTATTTTTAAAGATTTTATTTATTTATTTGACAGAGAGACACACAGTGAGAGAGGGACCACAAGTGGTGGAGAGGGAGAAGCAGGCTTCCCGCTGAGCAGAGAGCCCGATGAGCGGCTCGATCCTAGGACCCTGGGATCATGACCTGAGCCGAAGGCAGACACTTAACGACTGAGCCACCCAGGTGCCCCAGAACTTGAAAATACTTAAAACAATGGACAATTACCAACTATTACTGCCTAATCAAAATGTTTATAGGAAGACTCAGATGAGAAAAGAGACAGGAATAACTACATTTAAGACCAATATGAATTCCTGCTCCTATATATTAGCTGCTTTGAAATCTTTGTTCCCATTCTATTATTCCAAAGCGCTCACCCTGTGGAGGAAATGGATCCTAAAAAGTGACATCAGGGCTCAGACAGCCCTTCTTAGTGATTACTCCCTTATCTGAGCCAAGATAACAAAAATTAAAGGTATTTCATTTCCTGGCATCCTAACCCATGATTAAATACCCTTACTTTATGAGTTATTCTCACTGATTATTATTAATTACAAGATAGGAAGTAAATATGAAGTTACTTCTCTTAGCTGTTAAAACACAGGCCATCAAGGACCTTGATAATCTCTTTTTTTCTTGGAAAACTAGTCATTTTCCTTGGTTATCTCTGTAGCCACCAGCTTAAAGGCAGACGCTTAACGACTGAGCCACACAGGCGCCCCCCCAAAAAAATCTTTAAAAAAAAAAGGGGATAACCATTTCTCAGCTCCAGCCTGTTGTTTGTAGATAAGTGGGCCTAGTGTTGATGGATCTCTGTTATTTCAAAAGATTCCAAAAACTACAGTTTCGTGTTACCCCTGAAATTTTATTTGCAAAATGCCCAGTCACCTAGAGCTTACTATAAATTCATAGTGCAGATTTCTTCTGCCAGTGAAGAGGTAGATCATTTACTTAAAAAGTACTTATTAGTGCTAATATATAATTTACCATTATCCTGATTTGAGGAAATAAATATTAAGTTGGACCTTGCAAACTAGAGATAGGAAAGAGGATATTTCAGGCTAGGCAAACATTATGTGCAAAAACACTGAGGCAGAAATATGCCTGGCATGTTGGGAGGAGAAAGGAGAATGTATAGGCTAGTTTGGCTGAAGAATTCCTTTAGAGAAGGAATAGGACACAGATGGGAAAAAACTGTAAAAGACACTGAATTTTAGAGTAGAGAGCAAAGATTTTTATGGATAATCTTTAAAAGAGAAAGTCTATAGATAATGAGGAGCCATTACGAGGAGGAGGATCACTTCATTTCCTATCTTACCAAGAGTTATATGTTGCTGTTCTTCCCATCTTTTTCAAAATAGAGGATGAGGCTGGATGTTGACCCATGAAACTTGGGAGTTCTGAAAAATTCCCAAATGAATGCCAATTTAACCAACCGCACTATAAATCAACTCCCTTGGCATTGTGGTGGTCAAAGCTTTAAAAAAAAAAAGAAAAATTAAATTGTCTCTAAAGGACTATTTCTTTCTGATCAATAAAAACATTTAGAATTTAAAACTCAAAGAAAAGGTTACTGGACAGTTTGGCACACTGTCAGGTTAATCATCAGAGAGAGCTTTCATGAGACTGCCTATCAGTGGGCAAGAAGCTGGATTGACAAGTCTGGTCTCATAAAAGTCTTCTACCAGGCACAAGCCCCAGAACGCACTACTATCTACATTCAAAATGTAGAGACATGCCTCCAGTAGCTCTTATTTCAACCTCAGAGCCATTCCTGTTTTCTTCTGCAACAAATGATTCTGGGGCTTTTAGTCCAATTGATACTCTCAATAAAATTCCTGAAGACAAATGGTCAGGAGAACAGAGCTACTGACTCTCACCAAGAGCTAGGATACTAAAATACCAAATGTATTGGGGCACCTGGGTGGCTTAGTCAGTTAAGCCTCTGACTCTTGATTTCAGTTCAGGTCCTGATCTCAGAGTCATGGGACTGAGTCCTCCATCTGGCACTGAGCTCAGCAGGGAGTCTGCCTGAGATTCTCTCCCTCTGCTCCCACTTCTCTAAAATAAATAAATAAATAAATCTTTAAAATACCAAATGTATTAAATGTACTTTGTTCTTTCAGACAAAATATCCTATAAGGCACAGTTGAGAAAGGCCATATACATATTGATAAGGAACTTAAACTTTATTATGAAGGTAATGTGGGAAACATTAATGATTTTTGGCGAGATAAATATGATCAGAGCAGATTTTAAGGAACACTAACCTGGTGGCAATATTCAGGATGGCCTGAAGTGGGGAGAAAGACAAAAAGTAGGGAGACTAACTTAAGCAAATGCACAGAGTTGGGAATGAGCATGGTAGGCCTGTAGGAGGGTGAAGAGGACACTGGGCTTCTCAGGGCCTAGGAAACCATCAATAACTGTTGTTACTCTATCACGTATGTGCCTTTCTCTTACATACACACAAACTCTCATTCACACGCATGTGGATATTCCACACACAGTGTCTGCCTCTGTCCATCAGTTCTCTTCTCTTCTCCTTCCCAGAAAACTCTTGCAGTATACACACGGCCAATAAATACTACCCTAATGCAAGCTCTATGTGACCTCTCAGTTACAGTGCTTAACACCATTAAGCAGCTTCCCTACATCAATAAGCTGAAAATCCTAAGGAGAATCTATTTCACCCCAAAACTATTATCTCTGCCTGAGCAGAGCCTGTCAAACCAAATCATGTCACAAATACCTGTTTAGCCTGTGAATGGTAGGCTACCCTTGTTCATCGTTCCCTCTGATCTAATTAGCTGGGCCAGTGGGTAAGACTGAGAAGCTGGCAATGATTTACTACTCATACAGCAAGGACTGTTGGGAAAGTAGCTTATCTTAGGTCAATTGGCAGGGTAGGCCAGGCAATGACAGACATACTTTGCTACAGCAAAAAATAAGCTATGCTAGGTAGAGCATAGAGAACTTTTACAGCCAAATAGATGTGATGGCTGTTTTAAGATTAGCAAACACATTACTTCTCAATAGAACTGGAAAAAAAATACAAACTACTAAAAAAAAAAAAAAAAAAAAAGATTAGCAAATACATAAAATTAACTGGTACCCAATGGAAACAAACTGTTCATCTGATTATGATGTGTGTGTATGTATGTATATGTGTGCACCTACATTCAAGCAAACTACCATATGTATTTACTGTCACACAGTGAAAAATGACTATTTACCTTCTAAAGTTTTTCATCAGTCTTTTTTTTTTTTTTTTTAAGATTTATTTACTAATTTGAGGAGGGGGAGGCTGAGGGCATAGAAAGAAACCCCAAGCAGACTCCGTGCTGACCGCAGAGCCAGATGCCGGACTTGATCCCATGACCTGGAGATCACGACCTGAGCCGAAACCAGGAGTCAGACGCCTAGCTGACGGCACCATTCAGGAACCCCTTTTCATCAGTCTTTTAAAAATTACCCTTTAATGCTGAAAAAAATCAAAATTAAAAAAAAACTGATATTCTTGGGGCACCTGGGTGGCTCAGTCAGTTAAGCAACCGAAGGCTCAGGTCATGATCTCAGGGTCCTGGGATAGAGCCCCACATCTGGCTCTCTGCTCAGCAGGGCGTCTGCTTCTCCCTCTCTCTGCACTCTCTCTCTCAAATAAATAAATAAATAAATAATCTTTAATAAAAAAATTTAAGAATTTGATGCTCATATGATTTTTCTAGGAGCTCACATATTATTTAGCATGAATCACACATTTATTTCAAAAAATTATATTTAAGTTTAATAAATTCTATTTAGATTTAATATTTATACATCACCATGTAATTTAGAACCCAAAATACAAACCCTAACCAAATTTAGCACAGGCAAGGGAAATGATACACAAGCAAGGATTTAAATATAAATTTAAACTCAAAGCAAGCCATTAGCCCAGATTCTGACAATCATACAGAAATAGCATTAGCACTATTACCATTTTGTACAACTCTTAATTTACTACTATATTGTATATATTTGCTTTCTTTACATGACTGTTTCCTAAACCTAGACTGTGTTTGTTTATAGTTGTATCTCTAGCATCTAGAATTGTGCCTGGAACATAGTAGGCAATTCTAAATGATAAAGGAATGGCCGGTGGGAAGGATGTAAGAATGGAAAAAACTAAGTGATGTTTTGAATTCTGTCAGTCTTTATTTATGTCCTACAATAATTTCATAGAAAAGAAGACAGGTAGAACACATATAACTATAAAATTTTACTTTTTTAGAATGTTTATAGGTAATAGAAGATTCCATTTCTATCTACACTATTGACTTCAGGAAACATGTACAAAGACAGCAACTTTTTCCTAAGCTTTTACCACCTATGAAACAAAATTATTTTTTCTAATAATTTTTTAGGGGTAGTATAAAGATGAATCAATTCTTGAAAATGCTCAATTGGTCTGCTCAAATGGATTACAGAATTCAATTAAAAGTTGAAAGCAAAGACTACTACATACAAAGTTATTAAGGTATGACTGTGTTCTATATACAGTTTCCACCCGTAATAAGGTCATGGTAAAATAGAAGAGATGTATATACACAATGAACTACAATTCAGAATAAGATATCATTGATATAACAGAAAAGGCTTAGCCCAGGTATTATAAATGTATATACAAAAGGGATATTAAGCCTCAATGGAAGAATTAAAGAGATTCATGAAGGAAATGGCATCTGAACTAGGATTTTTACAGAAAGAAAGAGGGGAAGGGATATTTCTGAGTAGAGGAACAGTACATGTACAAAAACAGTACAAAAAGTGTTTATATAAAGTTCAAAAGTCTAGACTAATGGAAGGAGTCTCAGGATGGGATACAGTCAAGATAAGATTTCATAATAAAGCGTTAGGACTTCAGGTGATAGAAGCCATTCAAGAAGAGTTAAATGGTCAGATGTGTATTTCAGGAAGCAGTATGAAAGACTAGAAAAGCAAAAGATTAGAGACCAGGAGAAGAGGACCTGATCTAGGGCAGTGGCCATAGGAATGAATGATAGATGGGTACGCAAAGTACTGTAGACATATAGGACCCGTAACCAAATGGACTGGAGGTGAGGAAGAGAAACGTAATGAAGATCATGGATATTTTCAGCCTGGGTTAAAAGTATGACGGTGATGTTATTGACTCAAACAGGAAAGAAGAGAAAGAAATATGTCTGAAATAATAGTAACACATTCCTATGTAGAACGTCTCTATTCAAAAGTTAATAATATTGGGGCACCTGGGTGGCTCAGTTGGTTAAGCATCTGCCTTCGGCTCAGGTCATGATCAGAGGGTCCTGGGATCAAGCCTCACGTCGGGCTTATTGCTCAGCGGGGAGCCTGCTTCTCCCTCTCCCTCTGCCACTCCTCCCCACTCATTCTCTCTCTCAAATAAAATAAATAAAATCTTTTTTAAAAGTTAATAATATTAATAACCTGCACCCTAAATTGGTTTTGGATGCTTGGCATATTCTCTAGTACTAGGGAACATTTAAGAACAAAATGTTATTAACACTGAAAACATTTAGGTGATACATAATAAATGACAATGTGTCCACTGTTCTCTGTAAAGTCTTAGGTATCTTTGATAAGAGGGAACATCATCATTAACTATACAGTAAGCACCCAGTCGAAATGTTTAGTTGAGCATGAAATGCACTAACCAGAACAGACTGAAATTTTCATTTCATATTTTTATCTTTTGACTAGAAAAATTTCAAACACATTACAATAATCCTTATAATTCTGAAAAGAGCAATTGTGGACTTAGAGTGGTCTAGAAAAGATGAAGAAACAGTTTTTAAAATTCTTCCCTACTTTTGCTTTTAACTCTATGTGAAACACCTCTCTAACCTTTTAAAGACCACAACCTACATCTGTAAGTTAGGGTAATAGTATTTCCCTGCCCACTTCAGAGAGCCATTTGAGAATTATGAGACAATGTTCTTGTAGCTCTCTGAACAGCACAGATGAAAGGCCTTAATTATCAATGATCAGTGGAATTATTCTGATGTCATTTTTCCTACCTCAGGTTTACCTAAAGTCTGTGATTGGAAGAGGCTACAAAATTAAAAAAACAAAAACAAAAAACAAACAAAACAAAACTTTAGATAGAAGTCTTTACTTGTCTAACTTAGGTGTAGACCAGTTAAAATTATTATAGAGCCTATGCACAGCATTTAAAAGAATACTACTCAGACAAGATATGTATAGAAATAATGGTTGCCATCTAAAGAACAGAAAACCATTTAGAAAAAAAACTGATGGTGGCACATTTTACCTAATAAAAAAAAGATCAAATGAACCTTTTTGAGATGTCATAAAACTGAACATTTTAATAATGAATTAGGAAGTCACTGCCTAAGCCATCTGTTCTCCTGACTTATGACAACAAAAGTTGTGTTTATTTTTTTTTTTTAAAGATTTTATTTATTTATTTGACAGAGAGAGAGATAGCAAGAGCAGGAACACAAGCAGGGGGAGTGGGAGAGGGAGTAGCAGGCTTCCCGCCGAGCAGGGAGCCCGATGTGGGACTCGATCCCAGGACTCTGGGATCATGACCTGAGCCGAAGGCAGACGCTTAACGACTGAGCCACCCAGGCGCCCAACAAAAGTTGTGTTTAAAGCTGATCCTATAAAGAAAAACAAAACAAAACCAATCCAGAAATCATTCTAAGTTTTAAAATGTGCTTCATTTAGAGGGCACCTGGGTGGCTCAGTCGTTAAGCGTCTGCCTTCGGCTCAGGTCATGATCCCAGGGTCCTGGGATCGAGCCCCGCATCGGGCTCCCTGCTCTGCGGGAGGCCTGCTTCTCCCTCTCCCACTCCCCCTGCTTGTGTTCCCTCTCTCGCTGTCTCTCTCTGTGTCAAAAAATAAATTAAAAAAATCTAAAATGTGCTTCATTTAGGAGAGAATAAAGAGGTATTTAATTAAGTTTTTATAGATTTTATTTATTTATTTGAGAGAGAGAATGAGAGAGAGAGAGCATGAAAGGGGGGAGGGTCAGAGGGAGAAGGAGACTCCCTGATGAGCAGGGAGCCCGATGCGGGACTCGATCCAGGGACTCTAGGATCATGACCTGAGCCGAAGGCAGTTGCTTAATCAACTGAGCCACCCAGGCGCCCCTATTTAATTAAGTTTTTAAATGCCCAAATTTCAGTAGCCAATCAGACTGAATACTTTGAGTGTAATGTGTCCATTAATGAATGATCAATAGATAGGAACGGCTTCATGAAAACTAAAAACCTCTTTGTCTCCAGTACCCAGGGATATTTTCTATTATTCCTAGTGTTCTGGCCAATCTTTCACAGATGCTGGATCCCTTAATAATTTTGGTCTCAATCCACAAAACTCTATAACCTAAAAAAGTTTTTCCTTCTTCCCCTTTAGCAAAACTTCTGCTAAGAACTTCACATACAAATTGAAAAAAAAAAAAAAGTTTAATCTGAAACAAATCAAATCTCTAGACTTAATTTTCATTTTACAGGGAACACAGGAATAAAATGATAAGTTAAATGACACACAAAGAATAGAAGATATCCAGAAAGTAAGCAGTTCTTCTACAAGATCACTGGCTTAGACTCTTGGAGGGGGGATAAAAAAGACAAAAGAAAAAAAAGAGAGAAAGAAAAGAAAAAAAAAAAGAGAAGAAAGGAGGAAAGAAAGAAAGAAAAGAGAAGAGAAAAGAAAAGGAAAGAAAAGGTGGTAGTAATGCATTAGATCAAAAATTGGCAAACTTCAGCCCATGGGCCAAATGTGGCTTGTCCCTGGTTTTTCTTTTCTTTTTATTAAAGTTTTATTGGAAGACAGATTGGTTCCTTTTCATGTTGTCTATAGCTGCATTTGCACTATAATGGCACAGCTGAGTAGTTGTGACAGAGACAAAATGGCCCACTAAAGCCTAAGATATTTATTATCCAGGTCTTTACAGAAAAAAAAATTTCAACCCCTGCTCTAGATGAACAGAGATGGAAGGGACACAAAACAATACAATATGAGAAAATTTATTTGATCCTGGTCCAAGTAGTAGTACAGAACTGGAAGAAAAAAAAAAGTTTTTGTTCTATTCTTCCATCACAGAGAAATAAAACATTCAGCATCACAAATCACAAATTAATATAAACTTTTAGAGTTTGGTCTTTTTTTGAAGGGGTTGTATATCCAATTTTTAACCTCTGATCTAGTGATAAATTATATAAAATTAATGGGTACAGGTTAATTTTGAGGCCCAATAAGTATATATGTTTAAATGACAGTTTTCAAGCTACCAGAAAAGGGAAATTAGACCCTTGACTTACACTATATACAAATTCCTAATGGGTTACAAATTTAATGTTAATGGAAAAAGATAAACAAAAGTGAAAACAAAAATAGGAGAATTTTTAGAGGAGATCTAACAAAAATCAGAAAACCTAAAATCATAAAGAAAAAAGATGGAGATATCTGAATACATAGAAATTTAAAATAAAATATTTCCAAAAAACAAAATCACATTAACAAAATAAAAAAGAACAGCAAATTATACCACTTAACTGATTTAAAATTTCTAATACAAAAGCTTCTCTACATTGATAAAGAAATCATAAGCAATCCAATAGAAAAAACAGGCACGGGGCACCTGACTGGCTCAGTCAGAAGAGCATGAGACTCTATCTCGAGGTCATGAGTTCAAGCCCTACAGTGGGTATAAAGATTACTTAAAAATAAAATTTAAGAAAAAAGAAAAGAAAAGAGAAAAACCAGGCACAAAATGCACATAGGCAGTTAATAAGAGGAAATCCAAATGCTTAATAGACATTTAGGACAACAGACTCAACCTCACTAGTGAGCAAGGAAATGCAGAATAAAGCAACAATGGGGTATCATTTATTAAATTCCAGGATAAGAAAAATTAAAGAATGATAACATTCAGGGATGGTAAAGATGTAGGAATGGAGCAGTCTTACGTACTGCTGGGAGAGGTGTGAATTCTTACAGCCTTTTGAAAAGTAATTAAGCAGTAACTGTTAAGAGTTAAAATACAGGACTTCCAGGGAAGATGGCAGAGTAGAAAGATCCTGGGTTCACCTTGTCCAATGGAAATACCTAGGTAACACCCACATCAGTGTAAATAACTCAGAAAACGACCTGAAGACAAGCAGAACAGACTCTCAACAGCTAAATGTGGACAAGAGGCCACACTGAGGAGGACAGGAAAATTGGAGATGTTCTAGGGAGCCAAACAGACCCAGGACCGTCCAGGAAGGGAAGGGATGCCAGGGACGCAGAGAGGGGAGAAGAGCACATCCTGAGCCAGTCATCCCAGGCACAGGGGACCCACACTGGGAAAACAAATCCCCATAACATTTGCTTATGAAAACCAGAGGGGCCTGCCTTTGCAAGTTCCTACAATCAGTGGGGCTTAGCATCTGGAACTTCATAAATCAGAGGACTCTACCCTGGGAGAGTCCGAGGGCAATAGGAAACTGTCCCCACACTTAAAGAGACAGCACAACAAATAACCCCACTGAGATATAGCACAGAAGTGGTGGTTTGAAAAATGCAAGGGGTATACAGGAAGGAGATTTATTTACTAATCTCAAAGTGTGTGCTGGAGCAGCAGGGATATTTGGAAGACCTATCCAAGGGCAAAGGAGCTGGGAGGCATCATTTTCCTCCCTCACCCCTCAGCCTAGATACACGGACACCTGAGGGAACCAGCACAGAGCCAACACTGTCTACCTAGCTTGCTAACAGTGCACCTCACCCTCTCAGGCTTCTGCAGATCTGACCCTCCAACCTAGCTGGACTCAGCAGGAGTTTTCCCAGGCCGCTGCAGGTCCCCTCTCACAGCAGACCGGCAGGAAACTTGCTGGCACTGTGCCACACCCCACCCCTCCACGTTCTCCTGTGGACTCCTACCCTCCAACATGCCTGTTGCAGGAGTCCATCCAAAGTGGGGCCATAAGGCTAGAAGTGGGCAGGCAGTCCCAAAAGGAACCAGCACCACCCCAAAGTGACTCCTGCCCTGGGAAGAAGGGAAGATAAGCACACACACCAGTCCGACTACAGCCCTAGCAGTAGGCTGCGGGCAGACACCTGGTCTTACTTCAGGCCCTGCCCACCAGTGAAAGCTTCTAAGGGGACAATACAGGGAAAGTGCCCTGTAGTTCAGTGCTATCACAGCTCTGGCAGTTGCCTGGTCTGACTCAACTCAAGCCCAAGGCAGCCCCAGACTGGCCCACTAACAATACAGGGACCAAACCTTGCCCACAATCGGCAAAAAGAGCCACTGCAGATGACTGGACTGAAGGCAAATGTGGCTTAGCCACAACAGAAGGGCACACACAACACACATAGGAGACACCCCTGAAGCAACAGCAACAGGTTTTGGTGAACAGGGGACAATGCACTGCAGGGCATAACAGGACCTATTCTTTATAAGGCCACTACTTGCAAGAGCAGGAGACATAGCTAACATTCCTAACACACAGAAACAGACACAGAGGTAGACAAATTGAGGAGACAAAGGAATATGTCCCAAACAAAAGAAAAGGACAAAATCACAGCAAGAGAACTAAAGGAAACAGAGACAAGTAATATTCCTGGATAGAGAATTTAAAGTAATGATCATAGAGATACTCACTGGACTGGAGAAAAGAGTGGAGGACCTTAGTGAGACCCTCAACAAAAGGACAGAAGATATAAAAAAGAACCAATCAGAGATGAAGAACTCAATAAATGAAATTAAAAATACACTAGATGAAGCATGAGGCCTACTTAAAAAAACAAAACGCTAGATAAAATGAATAGTAGACCAGAGGAAGCAGAAAAACAGATCAGTGATCTAAAGGACAGAGTAATGGAAAGCACAATATATAAATCAATATATAAATATATAAACATATAAATCAAATCAATATGTTGTACACCTTAAATTTACATGTTATATGTCAAATATACTTCAATTTTAAAAGTTCACTATGTCTTTTATAATATTAACTCTAACAAGTATGCTTAAAATTAATTTTGTAACTTTATTACAAAATTGGAACAATGAAAATATCTTCCCCTATCTTAAACCAAGTTAAATATGTACTGTTAGCTAGTGAAAATGACCTTGCCTCGTAAGAATTATTAACAAATAATACATAAAAAATTATTTTTATTCTCCAAAAGGTAAAAAGGATCTTCACTCCTTGTCAGTAAACAGATGTTCAATTTTCTGGCTTTGGATCCTTTAACTTCCTTACTCCTTCCCTGGATAAATGTGAACAAACCAATCACTGTGAACAATCAACTCTCTGCAGATTACTTCCTGATGAATATTTTCTGGCCCAACATATCTCTGGACCACAGTTCCTATATTTCCAGCTATATGCTAGACACTGCCATAAAGCCATTCTGTTAGCGTTTTAAACCTAATAAATATGTCCCTCCCAAATGATCTCTCATGCCACATAATCCTAGGCTGAAATCCTAGTTCCACCACTTATTAGCTATGAGACAATGGATAAATTGCTTAAAATCTCTGAGCCTATTTTCTTCTCTGTAAAACGCAGAAAAGAATAGTTCCTTTAGGAAAAGCTTATTATGTCTAAATAAGGTGATGCATGTAAAAGATATATGAGCACAGTGCTTGACACACAGAAATCATTCAAGATACATTAGCCATTTTGTCTCTTAAATTAGCTCTTTACTCTGTTTTCTATTTCTCCAAAGAGCATCATTACCTTTCCAGTCACCAAACTCAAATTCCCTTGGCCCTCTTTGACATCTTCCTTTTCCTTATGGCTAACATCCAATCAGTTGCCAAATATTTCAATTCTGCTCAAACAAATCCAATTGAAATCAATACTTATCTATGGAAAACCCACTACATTTGTAGGCATTGTGCTAGTGTGTATGGGGCTATAAAGAACAGTAAGGCTTAGAACCTGCCTTTAAGAATGGGCTGAGAGGGCGCCTGGGTGGCTCAGTTGGTTAAGCGACTGCCTTCGGCTCAGGTCATGATCCTGGAGTCCTGGGATCGAGTCCCACATTGGGCTCCCTGCTCAGCAGGGAGTCTGCTTCTCCCTCTGACCCTCCCCCCTCTTGTGCTCTCTCTCTCTCTCTCTCTCATTCTCTCTCTCTCAAATAAATAAAATCTTTAAAAAAAAAAAAAAAAAAGAATGGGCTGAGAGCCAGAGGTATGGGGCCAGGTTAGCAGAACTATAACCAATGAACAAGGGATATGAATTGTAGTTCTTCCACGTATTATGAAGCCTTGGGAAATTTATTTCAGAAATTCTTTAGCCAGTTTCATTTTGTTCAACTATAAAATGGGAGTTACAATGCTTACCTCATAGGATTATATCCAGAATTAACAGAGATGACATAAACAAAGGGCTCCAGCAAGAGGCTGATACATTATACATGGGCTTTTTAAAAATTTTCTTTTTAACTCAGATTCTTTAAAGATCAAGTTGTGGGATAAGTTTAGTGTAATGCCGGCGGGTAAGAACTGTGATAAGCTGTAGAGATTTCTAACTGACCTTTTAAATGGGATGGCCACTATTCCACTTCAGACAAGTACTGCTAAATAGGAACACAGGCCCTGCGATGCTTTTGAGTTTAAGACAAGTCAGAAAGTTCACTTTAATATGAACTTCCAGCTTCTCAAAACTCTGGCATGTAATTCAAAAATAATTTTTTAAAGTGTGCACCAAATAAAACACCTGCTAAAACCTGCAAGTCACCAATTTGCAATCTATGCCTTAATGGCTCAGAGGGAAGGCAGAAGTTGCAAATATAGTTCTCTTGCTAAAAGCTTCAAAGCCTTGGTGGAAGTGGAAGATAATGCTTTTGGTTTCATCACTTGGTTCTTAGTTTTACCTGTGCTGAGAAACTGGTAATAGACAAAATAGAGAAGACAAATTAGATACTGCTCTCCGGGGACAATGCCAGACATAGAAAGCAAAATCCCTGAATACTGTTTAGCTTTCTGGATCCAGAGTATTGCCTAACACAGAATGTGACTGGTCTTTATACCTGGTTCCTTGGACAGAACATCTATAACCTTGGATTTTCCCCAGTGATAAGAATGTCTTGTTATTCATGAGTGGGCTATGACAGTTTGTACTAATGAGGTCACTCACTGTGGGCCTCTAGGTAGCGTATGCTAAAGAGATGGCTGGGGTGGGAACAGGCCAAGCAAGAAAGACCAACCATATGACCACAGGGTTGGGGCTGGCTTTGAGCCACTTAATATCAGCTCAACTTCTGGGCAAGGCAGGACGGCTAGAGACTGAGTTCAATCATGTGGCAAATGATATAATCAATATGGCTAGATAATGCAACCCCAATAAAAACTCTGGACACAGGGGCGCCTGGGTGACTCAGTTGTTAAGCATCTGCCTTCGGCTCAGCAGGAAGCCTGCTTCTCCCTCTCCCACTCCCCCTGCTTATGTTCCCTCTCTCACGGTCTCTGTCAAATAAATAATATCTTAAAAAAAAAAAACACCTCTGGACACAGAAGCTGTGAGGAGCTTGTGCAGGAGGCTGCTGTGCCTTGATTTTAAGGGCAGAGGGCATGAAAGCACTGTGTGTGGAACCCTAATAGATTTCACCTTATGTGTCTTTTCATTTGGCTGGTCCTGATTTGTATCCTGTATAATTAAACTATAATCATTAGTACAGCGCTTTCCTGAATTCTGTGAGTTGTTCTAGCTTCCAGCTATTTATTGAACCTGAGGGGTCTTGCAGGAACCCCCCATATTTGTATCCAGTTGGTTAGAAGTGTGGGTGTTCTGGGACCCCAAAACTTGCAATCAGAGGCTGAAGTGAGGGCAGTCTGTTGGGGACTGTGCTTTTAATCTATAAGGTCTGATTTAACTCTGGGTGGTTATTAGCATCAGAATTGAAGATTGTGTATTGCAAGAGAATATTCTTTAGGTATAAGATTTCACACTACAAATATATTTTGACAGATCTTAATTCTTGGTGCTGGAGAAAATTCTAACCTCAGAACTAATCAGGAACCAACCATTCACTTATATTCTAAACTAAACAGCTTATATTTCAACCATAAATGATGACGTTAGTAAAGCAGATGTCAAATGTTATGAAGAGAAAACAAAGTCAAATTGGAAATTATCACTTTTTTAAAGCAAAATGGAAAACTAACATTTATTCCCCACTGAAAACTTGTCACAGAAAGAAATAAAACCAGAAGGGTTTGTCCTTCATGCCCCAGCGATAATGTATTATTACTTATTTTCATTCACCTTTAGTCTTTGCCCTTCCCACCACTACCACTAGCCCCCTACTCCTTCATATGGTAGGCCTCCTGTCTGAGTTTCTACTCCTAACACCACCTGAGCTCTAATTATTTTCTCAAATCATACTGCCTGGCCATAGTCAATAAGGGCTCTCCTTTCATATATCATTCACTATTAGATTGTTAAATTATTTTAGCTGTGTTACTGAAAACCTCCAACTCAACTATATCTGCCCTTGTTCTGCAGATTCCTAAAACACATAGTTAATATCATGTTAAAACTTGATGTCAACACCAGAAAAATTAAAAGGAAAGCCAGAATATAAATATCTGCCCTCTGTTATAGCAAAGCCAAGTTTTCCTAAATCCCAAATATTACAGCTCTAGACAAAACTATTTAATGAAGTTGGACTGACTGATTTTGACAGTGGTACTCTCACTTTCCAAAAGTCTTTAGTATTCTTACAAAATTAATTAACTTTTATTTGTATTTCTTAATGAAATTTAGTCATGTATTCTGGAAATATATACAACATATATGTAGGACTTGAGTAATAAAGCACAGTGTCCTATCACCTAGCTGAAGAATTAATACAATACCAACATCTTTGAAGCCCCTGCATCCCCCTTCTGATAAGGGAGCAGAAGGCAAGCTGAGGACAAAGCACAAGCTGACACTCCACTAACTCCCCACTCACACACACTCCCAGGTGGGAAATGTGTGACATTCCTCAGGCAAATCATAGTGAGAGTTTGGCTTCTTTGCTGATTCAGATGCCTTTTATTTCTTTTTGTTGTCTGATTGCTAAGGCTAGGACTTCTAGTACTATGTTGAACAGCAGTGGTGAGAGTGGACATCCTGGTTGTGTTCCTGACCTTAGAGAAAAAGCTCTCAGTTTTTCCCTATTGAGAATGATATTCACTGTGTGCTTTTCACAGATGTCTTTTATGATATTGAGGTATGTTCCCTCTATCCATACACTGTGGAGAGTTTTAATCAAGAAAGGATGCTATATTTTATCAAATGCTTTTTCCGCATCTATTGAGAGGATCATACGGTTCTTGTTCTTTCTTTTATTTATGTAGTGTATCACAATGATTGATTTGCAGATGTTGAACAAACCTTGCAGCCCAGGAATAAATCCCACTTGGTTGTGGTGAATAATCCTTTTAATGTACTGTTGGATCCTATTGGCTAGTATTTTGGTGAGAATTTTTGCATCCATGTTCATCAGGGATATTGGTCTGTAATTCTCCTTTTTGGTGGGGTCTTTGTCTGGTTTGGGGATCAAGGTAATGCTGGCCTCATAGAACAAGTTTGGAAGTTTTCCTTCCATTTCTATTTTTTGAAACAGCTTCAGAAGAATAGGTATTAATTCTTCTTTAGATGTTTGGTAGAATTCCCCTGGGAAGCCATCTGGCCCTGGGCTCTTGTTTGTTGGGAGAGTTTTGATTACTGCTTCAGTTTCCTTGCTGGTCTGTTCAGGTTTTCTGTTTCTTCCTGGTTCAGTTTTGGCAGTTTATACGTCTCTAGGAATGCATCCATTTCTTCCAGATTGTCTAATTTGTTGGCATATAGTTGCTCATAGTATGTTCTTATAATTGTATTTCTTCAGTGTTGGTTGTGATCTCTCCTCTTTCATTCATGATTTTACTTACTTGGGTCCTTTCTCTTTTCTTTTTGGTAAGTCTGGCCAGGGGTTTATCGATCTTATTAATTGCTTCAAAGAACCAGCTCCTACTTTTGTTGATCTGTTCTACTGTTCTTTTGGTTTCTATTTCATTGATTTCTGCTCTGATCTTTATTATTTCTCTTCTCCTACTGGGTTTAGGCTTTATTTGCTGTTCTTTCTCCAGCTCCTTTAGATGTAAGGTTAGGTTGTGTATTTGAAAACTTTCTTATTTCTTGAGAAAGGCTTGTATTGGTATATACTTCCCTCTTAGGACTGCCTTTGCTGCATCCCAAAGATTTTGAACAGTTGTGTTTTCATTCTCATTTGTTTCCATGAATTTTTAAAATTCTCCTTCAATTTCCTGGTTGACCCATTCATTCTTTAGTAGGATGCTCTTTAGCCTCCAGGTATTTGACTTTTTTCCAACTTTCCTCTTGTGACTGAGTTCCAGTTTCAAAGCCTTGTGGTCTGAAAATATGCAGGGAATGACCCCAATCTTTTGGTATGGGATCCAGTATGTGATCTATTTGTGACTCAGTATGTGATCTATCCTTGAGAATGTTCCATGTGCATGTGAGAAGAATGTGTATTCTGTTGCTTTAGAATGGAATGCTCTGAATATATCTGTGAACTCCATGTGGTCCAGTGTGTCATTCAAAGCCCTTATTTCCTTGTTGATCTTCTGCTTAGAGGACCTGTCCATTGCAGTAAGGGGGGATTAAAGTCCCCTACTGTTATCGTATTATTATTGCCGTGTATCTTTGATTTTGTTATTAATTGGCTTATATATAATTGGCTGCTCCCATGTTAGGGGCATAAATATTTACAATTGTTAGATCTTCTTGTTGGACAGACCCTTTAAGTATGATATAGTGTCCTTCCTCATCTCTTATTACAGTCTTTGGTTTAAAATCTAATTTGTCTGATATAAGGATTGCCACCTCACCTTTCTTTTGATGTCCATTAACATGATAAATGGTTTTCCACCCCCTCACTTTAAATCTAGAGATGTCTTTGGGTCTAAAAGGAGTCTCTCGAAGACAGCATATCAATGGGTCTTGCTTTTTTATCCAATCTGATACCCTGTGTCTTTTGATTGGGGGCATTTCGCCCACTGACATTCGGAGTAACTACTGAAAGACAGGAATTCAGTGCCATTGTATTGCCTGTAAAGTGACTGTTATTGTATACTGTCTCTATTCCTTTCTGGTCTACATTACTTTTAGGCTCTCTCTTTGCTTAGAGGACCCCTTTCAATATACTTTGTAGGGCTGGTTTGGTGATCACAAATGCTTTTAGTTTCTGTTTGTCCTGGAAGCTTTTTATCTCTCCTTCTATTTTCAGTGACAGCCTAGCTGGATATAGTATTCTTGGCTGCATATTTTTCTCGTTTAGTACCCTGAATATATCATGGCAGTCCTTCCTGGCCTGCCAGGTCTCTGTGGATAGGTCTGCTGCCACTCTAATGTTTCTACCGTCGTAGGTTACAGACCTCTGGTCCTAAGCTGCTTTCAGGATTTTCTCTTTGTCTCTGAGATTTGTAAGTTTTACTATTAGATGTCGGGGTGTTGACCTATTTTTATTGATTTTAAGGGAGGGGGGGTTCTCTGTGCCTCCTGGATTTTGATGCCTGTTTCCTTGCCCAAATTAGGGAAGTTCTCTGCTATAATTTGCTCCAATATACCTTCTGCCCCCTCCCTCTCTCTTCTTCTTCTTCTGGGATCCCAATTATTCTAATATTGTTTCTCTTTAATGGTATCACTTCTCTCTCAAATTCTCCCCTCATAATCCAGTAGTTGTTGAGCTCTCTTTTTCTCAGCTTCTTTATTCTCCATCGTTTGCTCTTCTATATCACTAATTCTCTTTTCTGCCTCATTATTGCATCTCATTAATAACCTTTTTGATTTCAAGTTGGTTAATTTTAGTTCTTTTATTTCTCCAGAAAGGGATTCTCTAGTGTCTTCTATGCTTTTTTTCAAGCCCAGCTAGTATCTTTATAATTGTTATTCTGAACTCTAGCTCCAACATCTTACTAATGTCCATATTGATTAGGACCCTGGCAGTCAGTACTGCCTCTTGTTCTCTTTTTTGAAGTGAGTTTTTCCGTCTTGTCATTCTTGCAGAAAGTGGTCGCTTTTCTATTTGTAGAATTGCATCTATTCTTTTCTTTGATCTCCGGTTGAATTCACAGGTGTTCAGAATGATTTGTTAGCTATCTAGCTGAATTCCTGGAAACAGACGAAATTAAGGTCTCCTACTCCTCCGCCATCTTGGACTCCTCTCATCTGGAAGTCACTTTTAATATCAAATGTTCCTTTGCTCTTTTCATGAAAAGACTACTATTTCTCTGTTGAATCACCCTTGCATCTTTGTTGAAATCAATCGACCATATACATGTGAGTCTATTTCTGGACTCTGTTTTCTTGCATTGACCTGTATGTTCATCCTTTTTCAATTAACTGGGACTACAAATCAAATGACTTTGATTTGGTGGCTATATTGTGGTCAGTGTATTTCTTCATTAACTTGGATAAGAGACAGTAATCAGCATCCTACAAATAGACATGGGACTAAGAATCAATAGAAATTAATTCTAGTAGAAGTCCCATCATCAATGAACTGAAATCATGTATTTCTCTGTGTCCTGGGGGTAATGATACCTCCACATGGGATTGTCAAAGGTCAAGTGAGAAAACAGATAGAAAAATGCCTTGAATGGGCTACACAAAATACTTTTTCTAATTTTTCATTTAGGAGTCTAATTTTAAGTACTTGTAAATACCAGTTTCTATCCTTTTCTCCACATCTGAATATTGAAACTCGAACCTAGGACTTTAAGCAATAACAAATAGCCTATAAAATCTGTATAAATCTGGTCTTGATTTGCATCCCTGAAAAGTCATTATAGGATTGAAGCATATGTAGTCAAAACTTCCCCTCACTGTTCCCTGGGAATTTAGGCATTTTCATAATAACTTCCATGCAGATTTTGCCCCCTTCTCCCTCAGTCTATAGTATAAGTATTGAAATGCTAAACAAAGATCATCTTAAGAGCTGTAAAAGTAAAGTTGTAGAAGTAAAAAAAGGAAGAAAAAAAAAGGTGGGGTAGGGAGTTTCTTTTCTATTGGTAATTTCAGGAAATAACTGTGACATTAGAAATGATAAATAATTCAAGAATCCAATGTCCTTTTACCAACTTTATCTTTCAAAAAAAATCAATTCAAATTAAGTCTGAGTGATGTCAGTTTAACTGCCAATAACCAGTCAAACTGACCAGGAAATAACACTATTAATTCTGCTGTACTTCTAGAGTGGTAAATGGAAAGACCCAAGCACTGCACCAACCCACCGGTTTGTCATACTCCTTCCCTTTTGACTCTCATTTTTACATCTCTCCTTTTTTTTTTTTAAAGATTTTATTTATTTGACAGAGAGAGACACAATGAGAGAGGGAACACAAGCAGGGGGAGTGGGAGAGGGAGAAGCAGGCTTCCCGCTGAGCAGGGAGCCCAATGCGGGGCTCGATCCCAGGACCCTGGGATCATGAACTGAGCCAAAGCAGATGCCTAACAACTGAGCCACCCAGGTGCCCCTTTCTCTTATTTTCTTTCACAGTGTTTTAAAATTCTAATTTAATAATCAAACTACATAACACAATTCAAATCCTCACAAAGAGTTTTCCAGTTAAATGGTTCCTCCTCTTCTGAATTATACAGAAACATCTAGGTTAATTTTTTTTTTTTAAGATTTCATTTATTTGACAGAGAGAGAGACAGCCAGAGAGGGAACACAAGCAGGGGGAGTGGGAGAGGGAGAAGCAGGCTTCCCGCTGAGCAGGGAGCCCAATGCGGGGCTCGATCCCAGGACCCTGGGATCATGAACTGAGCCAAAGCAGATGCCTAACAACTGAGCCACCCAGGTGCCCCTTTCTCTTATTTTCTTTCACAGTGTTTTAAAATTCTAATTTAATAATCAAACTACATAACACAATTCAAATCCTCACAAAGAGTTTTCCAGTTAAATGGTTCCTCCTCTTCTGAATTATACAGAAACATCTAGGTTAATTTTTTTTTTTTAAGATTTCATTTATTTGACAGAGAGAGAGACAGCCAGAGAGGGAACACAAGCAGGGGGAGTGGGAGAGGGAGAAGCAGGCTTCCCGCCGAGCAGGGAGCCCGATGCAGGGCTCGATCCCAGGACCCTGGGATCATGACCTGAGCCGAAGGCAGATGCTTAACGACTGAGCCACCCAGGCACCCCTTTCTAGGTTAATTTTTGCCTTGAGTTACAATCTATCAAAAGTTTTACTCAGTGGACTTTTATTAAAAACAAATTAACAATTATAATAAATATCATATACTTATTATCTAAATATTATTCTTGAAAAAACTTGAAATAACAGTTAAATTCCACATTCCCTTTAAAGTTAGTGCATATAAAATGTCACTATTTTAATTTTCTAGGTCATGTTATCCTAGAGTTATAATTAGTTTGGATTTATATATTTTGAATCTCTGCATCCTATTGATAGTATTTCAAGCTTCATCACCCACGGGCCATGTAAAAATACTGATATAATAACAAGGCTGATTGTGTTCCTTTTAATTACATATTTGCATCCATCCACTGTAGAATAACTTTAACAAAACTATATGGGTTAAAGTAACTGGAAACTTGAGTTTCTGAGAACACAGTGGACAATCTCCCTTAAAAGACATAAAATCAGGGCACCTGGGTGCCTCAGTCACTTAAGTATCCAAATCCTGATCTCCACTCAGGTCTTGATCTCAGGGTTGTGAGTTCAAGCCCCACACTGGGCTCCATGCTGGGCGTGGAGCCTACTTAAAAACAAACAAACAAATAAATAAAAGACATAAAATCTCCCTTAAAGGACAGTTTTAAATGTTGGATAAATATAATATATATCCTTTTAAATAAAGCTAAGTGCACAAAAAAGCAAAAGGGCAAAAACAGAGGGAGCTTAAAATCAGTGGATTTTAATAATCTCACAATACAATGCAGAAGACAAAACCTGGGGCGCCTGGGTGGCTCAGTCGGTTGAGTGTTCAACTCTTGGTTTCGGCTCAGGTCATGATCTCAGGGTCATGAGATCAAGCCCCAAGTTGTGCTCAGCATGGAGTCTGCTTGAGATTCTCTCCCTCTCCCTCCCTCTCTGCCCCTCCCCCTGCTCATGCACACTCTCTCTCTCTCGAATAAATAAAATAAAATCTTAAAAAAAAAAAAGAAGACATAACCTTGGGTCCATCCATAAAAGGCAGGGAGGGAACTGAGACTCTTGGATAAAGTTGCAACTTTCAGAGCTCGTCCTCCTCAGCAAAAGGGTAACAAGCCAAAAATCTGCTCTACCTAAGGGAAGGGAACAATGAGATCACATGAGATGTCAATCCCAAATTATAAAACACAGGAAGAAAAAAGCCACTGTGATGGTTAATTTTATGTGTCAACTTGACTGGGCTAAGGGATACCCAGATAGCCGGTAAAACATTATTTCTGGCTGTGTCTGTGCAGGTATTTCTGGAAGAAATTAGCGTTTGAATCAGTAGACTGAGTAAAGAAAATATTCCTTCAACAATGTGGATAGACATCGTCCAATCCATTGGCCGTCCAATAGTACAAAAAGGAGAAAGAAGCGCGAATCTCTATCTCTTGTCTTGACTTGGGAAATTCAACTTCTGCTTTCAGGCATGGGAGCTCATGGTTCTTAAGCCTTCAGCCTCAGACTGAGAATTATACCATTGGTTCCCCTGGTCCTCGGCTCTTTGGACTCAGACTGAATTATACCACGAGCTTTCCTAGTTCTCCAGCTTGCAGATGACAGATCATGAGACTTCTAGGTCTCCATAACTACATGAACCAATTCCTCTAATATATCTCCTCCTATCTACATATCTGTATATTATCTCACTGGTTCTGTTTCTCTAAAGAACACTGACTAATACAGGAACCATGAGTGAGAGTATGCAGAAACAAATCATAGAATTTAGGCCTTCAAGTACTTCACAAAATGGAGTAAGATACAGAATGAAGAACAATATATCATTTTAAATGATCAGACAGATCGAAAAAGAGCCAAATAGGATTTCTAGGAATGAAATATAATCACTAAATTCAAGTGGCTGCTCTAATTTTGAAGGAAAATGATAAAAATGCCCACATTGATGTCCAAATTTATATAAAAGAGATTCGTAATTTAATTGGAGCATAAAAAATTCTAGCAAACATACAGGCCAAATTCTTTACCCAAAAATATTTAGAGTTATTAATGTAGAAACATTGCTTTAAGGAATATAGTCCCATGCTCTAGAACTTAGTAATTTAATTTTACTGTTAAGAAAAGCTGTTTTGTTCATTCATCTAATCATTTAAGAAATATTTATTAAGCACCTCCTATGTGCTGGGTAGATATAGATAAAATTAAGTTTTAACATCTCTCAGTATGAAAACAAGAGGTAATATTTGGCTTGTTATTGTAAAAGAATTTGATTTTTATGTTAAGGTTCAAATAGACTAAATAATGAAGAAATGCATGATTGGCAATCAGAATACCTTTGCAGCTAATATACTGTCTCTCAATTTTTCATTTACTTACTTTGCTCACTCTACTAACTTCATAAAGAAACTGTTAGGCTAACACAAAAAATAGATGTAAATAAGCTTTAAATGTGCTATATGGGGCGCCTGGGTGGCTCAGTTGGTTAAGCGACTGCCTTCGGCTCAGGTCATGATCCTGGAGTCCCGGGATCGAGTCCCGCATCGGGCTCCCTGCTCAGCAGGGAGTCTGCTTCTCCCTCTGACCCTCCCCCTCCATGCTCTCTCTCTCTCTCATTCTCTCTCAAATAAGTAATAAAATCTTAAAAAAAAAAAAATTAAATAAAAAAATGTGCTATATGGATAGAAGTAACTGGTCAAATAACATTTTAAAAGTAAAAGAATAAAACAGTTATTTATGTGATTTGTCCTATATTGGTTGATCCATCTAAAATATTTTAAGAGAAAATCCTAAAGGACACCATTGGGAGACAATTCTCCATAGGTCTCTCACATTTCTAGATGTTTTCTAAGCCAAAGCCCTGACATCCTTTGTTCTAGACTATCTTTTCAAAAATGATAGTACAGCAAACAGCTTTGGAAGATATTCATCCTTTGGAACAGAGAGCAGGCTTGTTTACTGTCTAGTATTATCTTTATTATACATGCCTAGGGTTCAGGCTTCCTCTCCTACAACAGAATCAACTGCATGTGCAGGTGTCACCTGACCCTCCTGGCATCACTCTGGTAGAACTGGGTCTTGGGCAAATGGTGTAAATGCTGATGCTCTGGCTACAATCACTACTACCATGAGTAAATAAAATCATTGTCTGATCCAGGAACCTGCCAGCATCCACTGAACTGTGGCAGATTAACTTGTTAGTTTGCAAGTAGGGTAAAATCTCAGACTCTTCACGGTTCTTGAGAGACAAGAACCACAGTAATTCTTTATTCCTTAGTCAGCAAGACACTCAAGTACACTGGGACACACTGTTTTGTGTTCACTAACTCTGTAATAACCCAAATTTGCCACAGTGAACAATTTATTCAAATGTCTGTATTCTTCTACTCCAAGATGGTCTTCGGAGACCTTCCAACTCAGTATTATAGACCTATCAGAGCTCTTCAGTGGGGTTAACCCCACACATTATTTCATCATGACTAGAAATATTTAGGATTTAAATTCCTTATCCCTGGCTTTCCTTTACTCTTTTGAAGAAAATGTTTTTATAATATTGGACGCAACTAATGTTAGTATTTGAAACAATCTTTTAAGTCCAGAGAATTTGAGTTGTTAGAATAGAAAAAAAACAGCACAATGAAAAGCAAAGTGTAAAGAACCATATAAATGTGAAGCTGTTAGGTTCTAAAACCTTATTAGAGATTCTTTTCTCATAAACACATGCCACCAGATGCAAGAAAATGTAGAGGAGGGGCACCTGGCTGGCTCAGTTGGTAGAGCATGCAACTCTTGACCTCAGGATTGTGAGTTCAAGCCCCACATTGGGCGTGGAGGCTACCTCAAAAAATTGTAGGGGAGATGTATACAAGTACATGCTTGTTATTGGAAAAACAAGTCAAAGTGCAGGTCTCAACTAGAGTGAGTTGATTATCCAGGGATGGTTCAGGTGTGATGTGTTTAAGAGATTCACCTTTACTCAACAACAGTTACACAGGTGTCCTCTGTTGCTTGTTGCTTTGTATTGTAAATGGAGTACAGTTGGTGGGCAATGTATTATCTTACTAACTAGGTAATGATGACACAAATAGTACAAGTAGCAGATGTATCATTAGCAGCATCAGGATAATGTTTGAAGACTTTAAGAAGTCTCATAAATTCATAGGCTCCATAGGATGAGAAAAATGTAAAAATCTAAACTGCAATATTTTTTCTGTTGATTTCTGATGAGACTCAAATAATTTAAGTCTAAAAATTGAGTTAATTATAGAGATTAATTTTACCGGTATTAATAGTGTCAAAATGCTTCTCCCTCTCCCACTACCCCTGCTTGTGTTCTCTCTCTCTGTCAGGTGAATGAACAAAATCTTAAAATAAAATAAAATTTAAAAAGACAGCTACAGATAAGAACCCTACATTGTGCATATAAACTCTACTGAATTGACCGACAAGTAAACCGCATGCATGGGACAGATTCTAGGCAGCTCAGAAAAAGCTAAAAGATCTGAACTGAAGCTTTAAATGCTACCCATTACAAGGAAGAGTTTGGTGTTGGACATAGCCAAGTTAACTGCCTGACAACACACACACAAAATCAACATTCCTCAGAGACTCATAATAGGATCCATAGTACTTACAATGCATTATTCATAATGCCCATTATACAATAAAATTATTAGACATATGAAGAAACAAGAGGTTTCTTCAGAAACAGAAAATGTAATATACTCAAAAGAAAGGACAATGGAGAGAGACTAAACCTGGAATGCCCAGTTGTTGGAATTAACAGATATAGCTACAATGATACCTATGTTTAAAAATGTAAAGAAAAAGATGTTTGAAATTAACACAGAGACAGGAAATCTCAGCAGAGAAACAGAAACTATAAAATAAACAAATTGAAATCTAATACTAAAAAATTTAGTATCTGAAGTAAAAAAATCAACAAATGGTCAAAACAGCAGATTGGAGATAAAAGAAGAGTCAGTTAACTTGAAGACAGATTGATAGAAATTATCCAGTTTGAAGAACTCTAGAGGGGGGAAAAAAAACTGGGGAAAAAAGGAAGGGAAAGAAAGAAACTAAGGAACAGATAGGACAATGTTAAAACTTTTAACATATGTGTAAATGGACTTCCATAAGAAAAATGAGGCAGAAAAAGTACTTGAAAAAATAATAATTAAAAGTTTCCCAAATTTTTTGAAGCTATAAACATACAAATTCAAGAAGAACAATAAATTGCAAGGATAAATACAAAGAAATCCACACCTACACATATCATATTCAAATTGTGGAAAGATAAACATAAAGAGAAAATCGTGAAAGTAGTCAATGAAAAATAGCACATGACATAATACACATGACAACTGACATTACACTGGAAAGAATGGAAATCTAAAACAGCTGAACAATAGACGTAAAATCCCGAAAGAAAAACACAGAATTCCATATTCAGCAAAAATATCTATCAAAAATAAATATGAATAAAGATACTTTCAGACAGACAAAACCTAAGCAAACTCACTGCCCACATACCTGCACAATAAGAAATGCTACAGGAAATTCTTCAAACTAATGAGAAAGTAAACCAGATGGAGAAATAAATCTTCAAAAAGAAATGAAAAGCAGTGAAGTAATAAAAATATGGTTAAATATAAGGCTATTGTTTTATTCTCTCTTCTTAGGAATACGTATGACTACTTAAAGCAAAAGTTATAAATATTGAAATATGGGTCTTATCACATATGAAGATGAAAAGCTATACCAATTACTGTATAAAAGATGAGACATAAACAGAATTCTATAGCTGTAAGTCATCTTCTACACAAAATGGTAGTTTCATTTTAAATATACTGTGAAAAGTTAAGGATGTATGTAATGCAATCTCTAGTGTAACCCTTTAAAAAGATGTAGCTAAAAAGACAATAGAGAAATTAGAATTCCCCCCAAAATTTTTCAAGTCAAACGAAGTCAGGAAGAATAAACAGTAATTAAAAAAAAATAGATGGAAAAAAATAGGAGGAAACCAAGGAAAAAAAGCAAAACAAGTAGACTAAAATACTTATAATAATTACACTAAACATAAATAGATAAAGAACTTCAAAAGCCAGACTAACCTATATGCAGTTTACAATAGATGCATCTTCAAAGATGAAGACGGGTCAAAAGCAATGCTCAGATATATGATGCAAAAAGTAAGCATAACAATGCTGTGGTGGCTATATTATTATCACGTAAAATAGACTCTAAGATAGAGTACTACAGAGAGTGACATTTCATAATGAAAAAATGGACAATTCATCAGAAAGATATAATCATAAATGTGTATATGTCTGATACAGAGCTTCAACCTTCAAGAAGAAAATTTGAAAGAATTATAGGGTAAAACAGATTTTTTTTTTTTAAAACTCCCAACTATGATTGTTAACACCTATCTCATGGTAACTGAAATAATGGCTAGACAAAAAAAATCAGTTATGGACACAGATGTGAACAGGACTATTAACCAGCTTAATCCAATTAACATTTGTAAAATACTCCAGACAACATATCTTTTCAAGTGTGTATGGTCTAATTCAACAATATAGATCAAATACTAAGCCAGAAGCTAAGTTTCACGAAATATCAAAAGACTTATTGAAAACTTATATCAAATACGTTCTCTGAACAAACTGAATTACATCATTAAGTATTTAATAACATGCCTAAAAGAACATCAAGTATTTGGAAATAAAGCATAATATATTTTTTTAAGATTTTATTTATTTGTCAGAGAGAGAGAAAGATTGAGAGCACAAGCAGTGGGGAGAGGCAGGCAGAGGGAGAAGAAGGCTTCCCACTCAGCAGGGAGCCCGATGTGGGACTCCATCCCAGGACCCTGGGAATATGACCTGAGCCGAAGGCAGATGCTTAACCGACTGAGCCACCCAGGTGTCCCTAAGCATAATATTTTTAAATAAACCATGATTCAAGAAGAAATCACAGTATTTTGAAAAAATAGTATTTTGAACTGAATAATGAAAATGTAACATATGAAAATTTATGTTAAAGTTTAAAACAAAGCTCAAAGAGAAAATAATAGCTTTAAATAAAATTCTTCATAAACACAAATGCAAAAACCCTTCATGGAACATTAGCAAAGCAAATCTAGCAATATATTAAAAAGACAATATATCTTGAGCTAGGAATACAAGGTAGTTTAACATTGTAAGATCACACACATATACATATACAGATATCTGTTTATGGTATTTTAATTTTTAGCTATTATATATCTCATAGCCAAAAACTGCAAATAGCCTAGATGGCCATCAATAGTATGGATGAATAAGCAACAGTGTATTCATACAATGTAATACTACTCAGCAATGAAAAAGAATGAACTGACACATGTAACAATATATGATGAATCTCAAAAATATTGAGAGAAGCCTTTCATAAAAAATAAATACTGTGATTCCATTTAAATGAAGGTCTATGTTAGGCAAACTAATCTATGATTTTTAAAAAAAATCAGAATAGCAATTGTTTCTGGGAGCTGGGATTAACTAGGAAGAGGCAAGAAGGAACTTTCTAAGATGATGGAAATCTATGTTTTGACAGGGAATTGGTTACACAAGTATAAGCTATGATTAAGATTTAAGCACTTTCGTGCATGCAAACTCTACCTAAAAAAACATAAACAAACCTAGTTAATGGAATGTATACAGAAGATTTAGGGAAGAAGCATACTGATGCCTACAGCTTACTTTTGAAAAATATTTAAAAAACAGGTGGGGGCGCCTGGGTGGTTCAGTCAGTTAATCATCCTACTCTTGATTTTGGCTCAGGTCAGATCTCAGGGTTGTTGAGATCCTCCAGCCTGGCATTGGGCTCTGCACTCAGTAAGGAGTCTGCTTGAGATTCTCTCTCCCTCTCCCTCCGCCCCTACCCCTGCTCATGCACGCTCTCGCTCTCTCTCTCTCTAAAATAAATAAATAAATAAATAAATAAATAAATAAATAAATAAATAAATAAATAAAATCTTTAAAAAAAAAATAGATGGAAGGGTGCCTGGATGGCTCAGTCGGTTGAGCCTCCCACTCTTGGTTTCAGCTCAGGTCATGATCTTGCAGTCACGGGATTGAGCCCTGCGTCAGGCTCTATGCTCAGCGTGGAGTCTGCTTAGGATTCTCTCTCCTGCTCACTCTCTCTCTCTCTCAAATAAATAAATAGATAAAAATCTTTAAAAAAAAATCGTTTTAAATAAAAAAAACAGGTGGATGGGTGGAGAGACAGTGATAAAGCAAAAACAGCAAAATGTTTATAATTATAGAATATCCATAGTAGGTATATAGGTGTTGCCAGCATAATTCTTTCAACTTTTCTGTATGTTTAAAAATTTTTCAAAACAAAAATCATGGGGAAATTACTTTCAAAAAAATCAAGGTAGATGGGCAGCCATCTGTGGTATGTAGACCTAACTGTGTGGTAGGCAGACCTAACAACAGGTTTACATTCTTCTACCCCATTCATGATAAACAGATTTACGTTTCTTAGAATTTGGTTAACATATCCACTAGTTCCTTGGATTTATTTTAGATTTATAATGTGTTTTCTTTCATTCTTTCTTAAGTATAACAACTCTACATTGTCTTGGGAAAGTTAACTTAAATTCATTTAAATTTCTGTATACAAAAATTATTTTTAAAACACTTAGAGATATCTGAAAGGTGCTCCATGAGTAGGAAATGTGCCTTTCGGCTTGCCTTAGAATTATTTTCTAAAAGATCTGCAATTTAATAAAGGACATTAAAATTCTTGGTTTTCCAGGCCTCATTTTATTTTAATTTTTTTTAAGATTTTATTTATTTATTTGACAGAGAGTGAGAGAGCACAAGCAGGGGGAGTGGGAGAGGGAGAGGAAGCAGGCTCCCCACTGAGCAGGGAACCCAATGAGGGGCTTGATCCCAGGACCCTGAGATCATGACCTGAGCCAAAGGCAGCCGCTTAACTGACTAAGCCACCCAGGCACCCCAAGGCCTCATTTTAAATGAACAAAAATTAAAATGAAACACCCCATGATATGTAACTACTCTTAAGTACATAAAAAATATGACAGCCATAATACCTCATTCACATTGAGATCTTTTCTCTGTGGTCAGGGTATATCAATGTGATATCCATAGATATGCCCATTGCTCCTTGAAATTTGATCAAATGTGTTTCCCGATGTCTTGCTGGACTATATTATGGCCCAGTCAACCATTTCATTCATCCCTGAAATTTAAATGCTGAAGCAATTCCCTATGGTCTCACTGAGCTAATTCAGACAACTGAAAAGAAGGAACTGGCCCTCTCTATTCTTTTTTCTCAAAGTCCCAACCTAAGAGCTTGTTAGTCTCAAAAATACATTCGGATCATTAGGAGTCGAGAATATTGTTTCTCTCATCCACTAGAAAAGCAAAATGGAAGTATCAGCCCGTTTCTTTTCATTGTACCACACCCTATTAATAAAAATTTGACACTTAAAAAGAAAGATAAGTACTTCTCAAAATACAGGGACAGGAGCGCCTGGGTGGCTCAGATAGCTAAGCATCTACCTTCAGCTCACGTCATTATTTCCAGGTCCTGGGATCGAGCCCCACGTTGGGCTCCCAGCTCAGTGGGGAGTCTGCTTCTCCCTCTGCCTCTCCCCCCTGCTCATGCTCTCTCTCTCTCAAATGAATAAACAAAATCTTTAAAAAAAAAATACAGGGACAAATTATTTCCCATTAGCTGCTCTTGGTCTTCATTTCTTTTCTAGGGATCCTAATTTCTCCTGATTCCATATTCTGTTTCTATGGATAGTATCCTGGCCTTACATGCCCTGCATTACTAGGAAAACTTTTCTATTAAAAACATTTGCGTCATTTTTCTCCCTGTAACTGCTCCCACACTCATTTTCCTCTCATTATTTTGTGACTCATATTTTAATACTCTGATGCATTCAGGAGTGTACACCTTTCTAAGGAGGTGAGGTGGCATCAGAATTTAAAAAGGCATTGAAAATGATACTTTTAATCAGTCTAGGTTTCATGCCCAGGAGTCTGAAGACTAGATGGATCTTCCATTAACATGACTTCTGGTCAGCTGTCTCTTTGGACCAACTGATTAAGAAAGTATAGTGATTAGTGAGAAAACAAATTGTATTGATATGTGGAAATTAGAAAAGAGAAGAGCTGTGTAAATACACTTACAAAGCTCATGTCGGTTCTATTTCTTCCCCCAATCTTAGTCTACCATAACCAAACTTCTTATTAATAATATCCCAAAGATATTATGCTAAAATTGGGATATACTGTCTTAAAATTTTTTCTGCTCGATGACAGTGGACGAAACAGAAATCATGGACAGTGTGACAAACTGCTAACTGTTCCTCAATATCCATTGTCCCTTCTATACTAAATTGGACATGTAGCTACGCAGAATAAAAAAAAAACTTGTCTTTCCCTTCCTCGCAGCTAAGTATGGCCATGTGACTAAGTTCTAATCAAAAGGATGGAAGTGGAAGAACAGTTGTGGCACCTTCAAAGAATCTTCCTTAAAGGATAGAAAATATGTACCTTTTGCCCCTTTCTTCTTTGACCCTTTCCTACACCCTATTGCCTAAGATGTGAATATAATGGTTTCTTGGGTCATGAAGACAAGGATCACACCCAAGGGACAATGGAATGATCCAACAGAAAAGTCTGGGACTCTAAGGTCTGTGTAGAACAGAGCCTATCTTGGGACTTTCAAATAAAAGAGAAATAAACTTTAATCTTTTTAAAGCTTTTGTTAATTTGGATTTCAGTGAAAGACAGCTGAACTTAATACCAACTAATGCAATAAGTAAAGAAAAATAGAATAGTAAAGAGATTTTTTTTTTCTTTTTTTGTGGGGGAGGGGCAGAGGGAGAAGGAGAGAGAAAATCTTAAGCAGGCTCCACGTCCAGTGAGGAGCCTGATGTGGGGCTCAATCTCACAACACTGAGATCATGACCTAGGCCGAAATCAAAGTTGGATGCTTAATCAACTGAGCCACGCAGGTGCCCTGAGATTCCTTTTGATTGAGTTGTAGAATCATCCCACTAAAGCAGAATGAGATGATATATTCTCTAAGAAAGGAGATGAGGAAATTTTAATTACTATTCCTCCAATATAATGAGGCAGATCTGAAGAGTTGTTTGTATAACATAAGTTAGAGTCCTTTAAGGAGGGAACTCAGCTAAGTGAATGAGCTAAGTCTTTGGCATATTCACAGAATGCTGATAGTTGCTATGAAGCTTAATCATGTTGAAATGTTGAATACTTGATAAGAGTACATGAGCTTACCAAACCATTAACAGGCTTTACTGAACATATGGCTTTAAAAACCTCTGGACTATTTACAGTGTTGCTTTCAATCAATTCCAGGAGGCTCAAATGGAACTAATTATGATATAACCATAGGAGACATAAAAATCAATTTCTGAAGGAGTCACAAGCTAAGGAAATCTGTAAAAGAATCACTCTCAGCGTAACAGGGCTAAATAACCAATGGGATACATTATATGATCACTTTCAGAAAATTGTCAATTTAGAGAAAGTATCAAGAGGCTTGAAAGATTTAAATGTCACAGAAAACAAAGACTGAAGATAAGTGGAAGAAAGTTTTATAAATCATTGACTTAGACTAACAAGATGCAATATGAAAAAATGGTAAACTTTTCAGCACAGCAATAAAATTTCTTACAACTCTATAAAATGACCCTACAATTTAAAAAAAACCTGATGTTTCTACAAATTACAAATTGGGATTAGAGAAGTCTGTATGATTCACTGAAACTTCAGAGGGCTCAAATGGCTTAGAAGTAAAACAGACTTTTAAAATAATCAAAAACTCGGGGCGCCTGGGTGGCTCAGTCGTTAAGCGTCTGCCTTTGGCTCAGGTCATGATCCCAGGGTGCTGGGATCGAGCCCCACATCAGACTCCCTGCTCAGCGGGAAGCCTGCTTCTCCCTCTCCCACTCCCCCTGCTTGTGTTCCCTCTCTGGCTGTGTCTCTTTCTAATAAATAAAATTTAAAAAAATAAAAAATAAAAAACTCGGGGCGCCTGGCTGGCTCAGTTGGTTAAGCGTCTGCCTTGGGCTCAGGTCATGATCCCAGTGTCCTGGGATGGAGCCCCACATCAAGTCCGGCTTCCTGCTCAGTGGGAAGCCTGCTTCTCCCTCTGCCCAACCCCCCTCCCGGCAAGCCTCTCTCTCTTCCTCTCTCAAATAAATAAAATCTTAAAATAGACAAAATAATCAAAAACTCCAAAGTATAGGGGCACCTGGGTGGCTCAGTCGGTTAAGCGTCTGCCTTCGGCTCAGGTCATGATCCCAGGGTCCTGGGATCGAGCCCCGCATTGGGCTCCCTGCTCTGCGGGAAGCCTGCTTCTCCCTCTCCCACTCCCCCTGCTTGTGTTCCCTCTCTCGCTGTGTCTCTCTCTGTCAAATAAATAAATAAAATCTTAACACAACAACAACAACAACAACTCCTAAGTATAAACTAATTGCTTGTCAATCTAGAAGCCTATCAGATACACTGAGCCTACCTAAGGTGAGTAGGTAATAAGATAAATAAGCTGCATCAAACGCATAGAGCAAAGGGTATTTTCTCTAGTAATCTGTAAATTTCCTTATAATCTTCTCATTAGAGTGTTTCTGAACCAGTAATATAACTAAATGGAAAATAAGAATCACAATCACAAATATTCAACTCACAGATTTTCCGTAATTGCTTATTTCAAGGTACACTTGTACTTTAATTTCACATTTGTTACTGATCTTCCAATTACAAGGAAGAAAAGTTAGTTCCTTAAGGAAAAAAAAATATGTCCAATTTCAAATAGCAATGGCACATTCCTTGACTAGGTCAAGTTCCAGAGTATCAGTTATACATCCCCAAGGAGAAAGAAAATTAAATGTAAAAAAAGAGGCAAACTTTCCTCAGCTTTGTTTTCTCCAATGATGAGAAATATATTTTTAACCACCACGTGACATAAGTCATCTTACAAAATGAAGTCTTTATAGCAAGGCATGTGATCCTTTATCCCTCTCAGCAGGCCTCTTCCTAAGTGATAAATTCTTTCCTAAACTGAATTATTCAAAGTTAAACAATAAAATGCATTAGGAGAGAGGACAAGGAAAGTGAGGAAAAAATAAAGGGGAATGTTTTCCCTTTCCTTTTTTTCAATAAAAGCAGATACAAAATTGTATAATGCATACATTATAAGTATATTTTTTATTTTTTTAATTTTTTAAAAAAATTTTTTAAAGATTTTATTTGAGAGAGAAAGAGCCCAGCAGGGGCAGGGGCAAAGGGAGAGGGAGACAAGCAGACTCCTCACTGAGCAAGGAGCCTGACACAGGGCTCCGATCCCGGGGAAGGCAGATGCTTAACTAACTGAGCCACCCAGGCACCCCTAAGTATATTTTTTGAAGCTCTTAGGATAAAATAACTGAAAGAAAATGTACAAAATACTAGCAACTTCATTGGGGTGGTAGAAATCCGTACTAGAGATTTCCCTTTTTTCTGTATTTCAAATTTTCTCCAACATTAGTTTTATCACTTTTATAACTGAACAGTGAAATTACAAGTAACTTAAAAGCAGGAAAAGCCTTTTAAAAATTAATCTTCTCTGTTGGGAGAATAGTGACACTTCAAGCATACTTATTTTGTGCTACGAACTAATGCTTCATCTAGGCTTGTCACCCAAAATCTTGATAGAAATAGAGAATCTCAGGGGCGCCTGGGTGGCTCAGTCGGTTAAGCATCTGCCGTCCACTCAGGTCATGATCCCAGGGTTCCAGGATCAAGTCCCACAACAAGCTGCCTGCTCAGTGGGGAGTCGGCTTCTCCCTCTGCCCCTCCACCCACTTGTGTCTGCTCTCACTCTCAAATAAGTAAATAAAACCTTAAAAAAAAAAAAAAATAGAGAATCTCAGGCCTCACCTCAGATGTGTTGAACCTACATTTTAATATGATTTCTAGGTGTTTATATGCACATTAAGCTAGTGAAGCACTGTTACAGAGTATTCATCTAAGAGTAAACACCTATGTTGATTGCTAAGTTCCTCCTATATGTTAGTCTACAATGATATTTTTCGACCTACTTGTTAAGTTTATTCATGCAATTCAGTAAATATTGACAATAAGAGATAATGAAAATAGGAATATATTAATCATACCACTACATTTTGGGTAATATTTTAAAGGAAAGCATAGTTCCAAATTTCAAACCCAAGCCATTATTCCTTATTTCATTAACCACAACCACTGAGATGAACCAAAAGCAGAATATGAATTTACCAGAGAATCTTTTAATAAAGGCTGAAACCTACCAATGAGGAAACACTAGAGGGTAGTTAGTGTGGCATGATATTGCAGTACTAGAATGCCTGAGTGAGCCCTGCCTCTATCTTATCAAGGCCTTTCAGAAACTTTGTTCATTTACTTTGAAATGTCCATTTAGAGCAGGGTTTCTCAATCTCAGCATTATTGTCAGTTTGGGCTGGTTAATTCTTTGTTGTGGAGGCTGGCCTGTATATCGTAGGAGCTTTAGCATCATTCCTGGCCCCTGCCTACTAGATGTCAGTAGTATCTCCCCAGCTGGAGATACAAACCAAAAATGTTTCCTACATTGCCAAATATCCTCTGGGGGCAACCCCTCTGCTGCAAGCCCCAATAAAAACCACTGATCTAGGAAAAGAGCAATCATCAGAAAGGGGTCCTGTTAATAGAGGTCAATGATCTTACTTGGGATTTTCCCAAAAAGACACACTGAAGAGTATAACTGAATTTATAAATTATGGACAAATTTGTGAGCTTTGTTTTGAAAGCTCCATGAGAGGAAGGGCTAAGTCCATTTTTCTCTGGCTATTGTATTCACAGCAGTTCCTGGCCCATGATAGTGTTTGACGATGTTTGTTAAATGAAGTGAACATGTAGATACTATACTCTCAGTATTGGGCAATCAATTCCTATTAAATTTTCAGATTAAACTCTCATGGTTTCTACTATGTGTGTTGTCATTTCTTAAATGTATTTCTCTCACTTTAACTACAAAAAAAATTATACTAGTTAAGTCACATCTAAAAATTAATTATTAAGAACTATGATGTAACTACTATATCCAAACCAATTATGACTCTTGGAGCATGGGAGATAGCAAAGGGAAGCAGGAACAATGCCATGGAAAATTAGCATAAGAAAGAAAGTAAGCCCCATCAGGAATCTGTGAAGATCTAGAAACTCAGGAAATTACTATTTAAAGAAATTTTAGGTGTTGTCACCTTTTTGTGCAGATGCTTTCTCTTTGCTTGGCTTATTGTTCAGATCTCATCTCAAGGCCTCACTCCCTTCCGTGTTCTCCAAATAATCTAGACAAATAGTTTTAAACTCTTTTTTGGAGCCACAAACTCACTTTCAAAATCCGATGAAATAAATGGCTATTATACATCAATTGAAGAAAAAAAAAAATCTGATGAACACTCTTCCTAGGAAAATGCACTCATATACAAACATTACCACATAATTTCAGGGAGTTTGTGAATCTCCTAAAATCTACTGAGGGACAATGGTTTCTTTCATTCCTGCATGCCCATTAGTATTTGTTGTCCATACCATAAAATGTAGTAATTCCATGAGCAACTGAATAAAGGAAATTTCATTTAAAATGGAGTCAGGAAACCAGAAAGGGGAGTTCTCTCGCCCTACCACTCACCCTCAATTGCAGACCCCAACAGGAAGATGCCTACAATTTCCTGCCCCAGCAAGAGGAAGATTTTCTTTTTGCCTAGCAACAGTCTAGCCAATGAGAAAGTGTCACAATTCAGCCAATGAAAAGCCACCACACTTGAAGCTTCACAGGCAACGTTTTGTTTGTAACAGCTCCTCCTGACTCCCTCCTATTCTCTATAAAAGAGCCTTCCTCTCCTTTGTTCTCAGGACTTGCCTATGGTTTGCCATAGCTTACATATCTTGAATTGCAATTCCTCTGCTATTCCCAAATAAATCAATAGTGGCTGTGTTATTTTTAAGGTCAACATCAAGTAAACCAGTTCTATTAGAAGACAAGGGGCTCTGGAAAATTCTACCCTCTTTTGGAGTCCAGCTCAAGTCACCATTTCATGAACTCTTTTTTTAACTAGCTTCATTTCCCTTGACTGAGTTGTGTAGTATTTTTGTCCATAGTTGTTCAAGTCATGTTTTCATAAATTTTACTGGTCAGAACTGCGTACACAGTACCTATCTTATCTCCTTATCCAAACCAGGTTCTGTGTAGTATATCTGAGTAGCACAGATTAGATACATATTTAGTATCTGCTAAAGGACAGCTAAAATAGAATGAAGTTATATGACTAATCTAGGACTCAATTTCTTCTTCTATAAAAACAATACTAACGACCCCAGTGCTCCAATGTCTGACAGATCACATCAATGTGCATGTGGTGATAGAAGGCCTCTAATAGTTTATATAGGAAGAAAATAGGCCATTCTTCTCATGGTCAGGAGCCTGTTCCTTGGAGGTCTTATACACAAATGACCAGAAGCCTATTCTCTCAACCAGATTGTTTCTTTGGTAGATGATGGGAGAAGGAATGGAACTAAAGTCCTATTCTGTCACTTCACTTTTCTTTGACACTGCTACATCACAATGCTTGGTTCACGCTTTGAAAAAAAAAAGTAAAAAAACAGAATAATTCCAGTCCTTTAAAATCTTTTTTGCAAAGACGCCACCAAGAAAACAAGGAAGACACTTAAAATCAGCAAGCACTTTGGAGTTTGCACTATGCAAACAAAATATATCAAAGAGCTACTTTCACATTTCTAAATTCTGTGCCTAATTTCCAATTTAAATTGGTACTTTTTAAAAATGAGGCTATCAAAGAAATCAGTAAAAAAGCAAAAAACTGAAATCAACAGAAAGCAAAAGCAAGAGATTAACCAGGATGTAGATTAGAAGGTTATCAGAAATAAGATAAAGACTTCTCCCTTCAAAACAGCACCTCTCTTCTACCTAAAAGACTAATTGGAGAGAATGAAGCTCTGTTACACAGCCACAAATTCAGGTAAATCTGCAAATTAAAATCTAGTCTTGATTAATCATAATGAAGGAAAAGAATAAATGGATTACAAATCTGCTGCCAAAATTTACAAAAGTTTTGTAATTTAATTACTGGTATATTTAATACAAACAAGAGAGCAGCCAAAAGGCAGAAAGAACACCTGGAAGTTAGCAGCAGGAAGGCCATAAAAACAGCAAAAACCAAAACCTTACTACTAGAGGATCATGGTTTTTCTGTGGAAAATGTTTTGATGCTGCCTCTCTCTAGAGAAACAAAAATATCCTAGAAATGATATAATATTCCTAAATGCCACAATGAGTGATACAGGGCTATTGTAAACAACAACACTTATTATTTAAGACATGGTTTAAAGGGTCATTTAAGTAAGTATTTTGTTTTCTTTCCCATTGCTCTGGCTCTACCCACACACAAATGTACCTACACTCTGCTAGTTACTATGGTGAAAACCTATATAAACCTGTAATCCCTTTTATAAATCAAACCAATGAATGCTCAGAACAAAAATCAGAAGCTGAAATGCGTATCCAAGAAAAAACTGATGTAGAGCCTAACCAGAAAGAAGTAGAAAAAATAAAATACATACACTCAAAAAACCCATCACAATAAATTTAGGGGAAAAAAATGACTCACTGCACTTATGGTTATTAAAAGTAAGTTACTATACTTACTTTGGAAAATCATATAGGACCTTCCTTCAAACAGCTTACTCCATAATCAATCTTAGTTCTTCTCTCAATCTCTGCTTAAACAAAGTACAGTTGATCCTTGAACAACATGGGTTTGAAATGCAAATGTTCACTTATATGCAGATTGTTTTCAATAAATATGCATATCATACTATAAATGTATTTACTCTCCCTTATGAATTTAATAACACTTTTTTTCTCAAGCTTACTTTATTAGAAGAACACAGTATATGATACATACAACAAAATACGTGTTAATCAACTTTTTGTTATTGGTAAGACTTCTGGTCAACAGTAGGCTATTAGTTAAGTTTTTAGGGAATCAGAAATTATACACAGATAACTGACTGTATGGGGGTTTGGAGCCCCTAACCCCAGCATTGTTCAAAGGTCAACTGTAGTTCTAAGATTTTGGTGGGGAATTCTTCATTTAGGGAACTAAAATTCTGGGGAGAATGAGTTAGGCAAGTCCTTACCCAGAATTACTAGCCTTTCATAACATCTGGTCATTCCTCTGATCATTAATGCAACAAGTTTCTATTTGGCATCACTATGCCTGATGATGTCATAAGTACGTGTGATTCAACAAGGAACAAGAATAGCATAATTCCTACTTTTGTGGCCCTTCAGTCTGGTGAGACATAGTAAACATGCAACTACAAATGAGACAGGCATTACAAAAAGGGAAAGGGAGGAGCTATGGAAGGTAGTATAAGGGTAACTAATCCAGACAGGGAAGTCAAGGAAAAAATCTCCATAATCAAGGGACATCTGAGATTTGAAGGATAAAAAGGACTTAATTAGGGCTTTCGTGCATGCCGCTGAAGAAGGAGGGTGCATGAGGCATCACTGGCCATGTAGGCTGGGCAGCAGTGCTTGCCAGCCAGTCACTGAGCTCTTCGAGGTGCAACAGAGCCTATGAGATGAAGGTTGTCCTGACATTTTCCAAAAACACACCTCATAGAGGATGGCTGTGACAAAACCAACAGGAGCACCATCACATGTAACAAGCATATCAGTAGCTGCAGATGAATACTCAGGTCCATAACCATGGTGGTTAAAAATTCTTCAATGCCTCAAAGGCATGCAATTGTAAGGAAAAATGAAGAACTGGTCAAGAAGACATAAACTGAAGCAGATGATGAAAATTAATTATTTTATTTAACATCGATCACCTCACAATAAGTTATGTAGAAAAATACATGTTTGAATACTTTTAATTGCTGGACAATTAAGTCTGTTATCTCTAAAATTTAAAAAAAAAGAATTAGTTACGTTTCCCAGGATAATCAATACACTTCCTCCTTGCTATTCATATGAAGAATAATAGTACTCTTTCACTTTCTCTCTTCCACCAGTTTGCCATCTTTGTTTCAGGTTCATGGTGTTTCAAATCACCGGACATCCTGATAGCTTGTATATATGAGCAGAAAGGAGAACACTACAGAAAAGTCTATTCTGGGATGCCTGGCTGGCTCAGTGGGTTAAACGTTTGCCTTAGGCTCAGGTCATGATCCTAGGGTCTTGGGGTCAAGTCCCACATCAGGCTCCTTGTTCAGCGGGGAGTCTGCTTCCTCTCCCTCTGCCTGCCACTCCCCCTGCTTGTGCATACTCTCTCTTGTCTGACAAAGAAATCAAATCTTTAAGAAAAAGAAAAAAAAAGTCTATTCTGCTACTGTTCCAATCATTTGGCAGGTAGACTTAGTTGGACCTAACTTCCAGAAATAAAGTTCAAGTTAAATTTAGAGGTAAAGGACAGAGGAAATAGGGACATACTTTCAGTATATAATACAAAATGACAACAATAACATCCAAAAACCTTTCTTTATGAAATTTAAAACTGATTTCAAAGAGAATTGGTTCTAAAAATGCAGAGAAATATAAAGAACTGAAGAGAGGACAGCTAATAAAGAAATACGAAATAAAGCAGTGAACTCAAGTCTGAGAATGTAGAGACACCCTTAGATCACTGAGTCATTATTAAGTAGAGGCATCTTCAGTGAACAGCAACTGCTACTCTTGTTTAATCTCCAAATGGTGAAGATATAAACTATTCTCTTTGCCTAAAGCTATAACCAGTATCCCTGGTTTAGCTAGTATTCCCAAAGGCTCTTGACTCATAGGCAAACCTCAAGATGATGGATGACAGGGCTTCAGCCCCTTTGAATAAAACTGTGTGTGTTCAGTAGGTGAAAGACTGAACATTCAGTGTTCCTTTATCCAAAGTTAAAGGATAATTGACAATCTTCTCAAGTGTCTAAATCTTCAAAGAAAAATAGGTTTGGAGTATTGTTTGGCCTTAAAAATAAAATAAGGTATTTTAATTGCTCCTAAATACCTTCGGACTATAAAAGCATTGGCTGGCCTAATATCTCACCTTCATTCAAGGGTTATTTTTATCAGTGGCACCATTACCCCAGTGCCAACATATAAAATACATAAAAACAGCTCAGGATTACTCAACTCCTTTTATTAATAAAACAGGAAGAAGAAAATACATATCAATTTTACAAATATAATTTATCAAAGAAAACTAGAAGTATTTTTCATTATAAACAAATCAGAGGCCCAAAATGTTTGATCCAGAGAACAGAAATGGATTCATTTAAAATAAACCAAAGCTATAAATAAAAGAAATTTCAGGTGAAGCACATCATATGTTAGATGATGGCACCTAATGACTAAATGTAATATTGCATCACTGCATTAGTCATGGATATCTGCAGCAAGAGCACTTTTTGGTGGTGTGTGTAGAGGCCGCTTCTAGGCAACAAGTTTGAGCAATGGAATGTCGAAAGGCCCACAGTGACCCCCTGACTGAATACAGACAAGCCGATCAGGCAACCCACCTCAAAATATCCATAGGCCCTACCTAACCAATGGGTTACTTACAACCAGCCACAGTTCCCCAAAAAAGGAAAACTCCACATGGGGCCATGCCTTCTCACCTCCCCTCTTTAAAAAAAGCCCCCACCCACTGCCTCCTTGCAGACAGTCTCCTTTGCTGTCCTGCCCCCCATTCCCTTGCAGTGTATTCACCATGAATTCTTTCATGGCCTGGACCACTGGCCCCCTATCCAATCGGGAGAGACACCACAGTGTGGATCAAAAAGATCCCCATAATTTCTTAGGGGTAGAGAGTATAGCAGTGTGAAGAGGAAGATGGTGATCAATGGCCAAGGAAAAATCTCATACTAAAGAACATAAGACAAACAAGAAGCAGGCTGACATGGATGTACTACAACTCTCAGCAAGGTAAGTCAATGCTGGGCATATATAATTCCAAGGATGCCAACCTTACTTTCTTCTTGAAATATTTTAATTTAGTCTTTTGGATTTTTAGGTATATTATGTCTAATTTCACCATGAAAAGTAAAAGTAAAGTAGGATTCACTTGACATAAACTGTTTTAAAGAGAAACTGTACTCCAAAAAGGAAGAGATGTATTTCCTAAATGATTCTTCAGCGAGAGCATGGGTTTAGGGAAAGAATAGGAGTTGTACAGCTGGGGAGCATTGTGTTCAACTCTCCAGCTCTCTTGAGTTGAACAACCTTGAGTACATTATTTTAACATCTCTGAACCTTAATTCCTCAGTTACATACCTTAAAATATTATTTTAAGAAGAGGCCCATAGGAGGTACTCAACAAATGGCTATTGATGAAATTATTATGGGGGTGCCTGCGTGGCTCAGTCAGTAAGCCTTCGGCTCAGGTCATGATACCAGGATCCTGGGATGGAGCCCTGCATCAGACTCCTTGCTCAGCAGGGAGCCTGCTTCTCCCTCTGCCTGCCGCTCCCCATGCTTGTGCGCTCACTAGCTCTCTCTGTCAAATAAATAAATAAAATCTTAAAAAAAAAAAAAAAAAGAAAGAAGGAAGGAAATTATTATGGAATTGCTAAATTTCTCCCAGGAGGACTTTGGTCAATAAAACTACATGTTACTGTGCCAGAAAATAAGTGACCAGTTAAAAGTTTCTTAACTCCTATGGAATTCCTGGTTCTAGGATATTTTTGGTTCAGTGGAAAGGGTTTTAAATACAGAAAAATAATATTTCATTTCAGATATTTAATTTTGTTAATAACTTCAGAAGATAGGAACTACTACTCTTCTGGCATATCTCACATTTAATAGTCCATAGGCAGATAGATATATTCCTCTGTCAGATAGGACTGTGCTTTCCTATATGTCCATAATTACCTACCAGAAACTGGCCAGCTATGCTCAAAATTGTAACTTGGGCTGTTCAACTCAGGTGATGCAATACAAGGAGCAGCTTACTTGCTCAATATTTAACATGTATATACTGTGTAAAAGCTAAAAATCAGCTAAAAAGTAACCCTATAGTGTTATTCTTACCTCCAATCAAGTTGGCTAATCAACTCCTTAAAGAGAGGCCATTCTAACACTCCACTAGAAGAGAAGAACAAAGGCTTGTTCTCTTCAAGGCTAGGACACAATTAGGCCTTTTCTGAATAGGATCTACCTTTATGCTTGTCCCATGATTTCACAAGGTGTGGGATTTAAATAAATATACAGACTAGGGATGGTTTCCTGAAAAAGCTGAAATTCTCTGCTTAAAGGAAAGAGGAAAGAAAAGAAATGGTATCCAACCCAACTATGCAGAGTAACTTAACATCAGATGTAGAAATGTGCTAATCCAATTTCAGGTGCAATTTTCTAGCCTTTCAAGGATTGGAAATGAATGCAAGCATCCTGGACTTGATTTCTCTTGGAAATGTAGGGAAAGGTAAAAGTTTTCTCCAAACTAAGCTTTATATTATGTTCTTAGAAACTGAAAGAAAATCAATATAAAATTTTCAAAATATACACATACACACACATCTGTGTGTATGAGTACGTTTTTAAATAGTCATTCCATTAGAAATCAAGTTGTAAGGAAGGCTGCCAACAAATCTTATTTTTTTTAAAGAAAAACAATGTCCTAAATCACAGAAAATTGGAAAAAGAAAACCCACAGTTATTATTATAAGTTCTATAACGAAATTCAAAACCATTTCAGATTTCTGGGAATTGCTGATATTATTAACAGTATTTTTATTATTTTTTAATTCAATTTTTTAAAAAGATTTTATTTATTTGTTTATTTGACAGTGAGAGAGAGAGAGAGCACAAGCAGGGGAGCGGCAGGCAGAGGGAGAGGGAGAAGCAGGCTTTCTGCTAAGCATAGAGCCCGATGTGGGGCTTGATCCCAGGACCCTGAGATCATGACCTGAGCCGAAGGCAGCCATTTAACCTGACTGAGCCACCCAGGAGCCCCTAATTCAATTTTTAAAACCACTATCTGAAAACAGTTCTATGAGGGAGACAAAATTATTTTTATTTTATATATGAAAAACTGGGAAAAATACGTCAAATGATTTGCCTACATTATGAAACTAATTAATGGGATAGCCAGAAATGGACCCGAGGTTTCCTAACTTCTAGGTCTTACTACAAATCTGATGCTTTCAAATTTTAGCCCCAGAATCCTCTTTCAAATTAAATCTTTTGTGGAACCCCACTAATTCAACAGATACAACTGCAGCTGCTCCAAATGAAGTGGATATTGGGCTAGAGCCCTGTACACCTAAAGCTCTATGTTTCCTCATCCACAATAGACTTTGAGGCATTTCTGGGGATCATCATAACTCCAAAGGACACACTGAAAAAATACCACCATCAAAGGTCATCTCTTCTGACTCATTCCCTATGGGAAATCCATAAAGTTAAATTCAAATCCAAACATGAATATCACTAATAAAATAACACCTGTCACAGCTACCATATCTAAGATTTTTAAAGTCACAAATACATATTGATGGAAGTAAAAGTAAAAGTTACATCCCATTTGTACCATCCAAAAATAATGGGCAGATAGGGTTTACTAATTACTGAATTACTCCCATGCACTGTGTGATACGATAGGAAGAGAGAAATATTTCATTGCTTTAACATAACTGTTACCTCATTCACAATTGTGACATGAAAACACTAAGCTACTTATTTCCAAAGTTAAATATAGATACCTTTCTTCAAATAAAATTTAAATAAAATCTTATATTGAAGGCATTTTATAAGCTATTCTAGTTAAATGGGGCAAAGCATGGGGCATGTCAAGAAGATGCAGCTCAGCCGAAGGCTGTAGGAACACTAAAATGGAGGAAGAGCTGACAAAAGTAAAGGATTATTTCAAGGTTTTTGAGCAGTTCCTGAAATATAAATGGTGAACAGCATACACTGCTGATGAACTGACATCTGAAGCAGAGGCAACAACATTTACAGTGTAGGGGAGCAAAATTTACCACTCCAAAATGTGTCTCTTTGGCATGTGGATTATTTTAGGCTGATTATTTTTATGAAAGAAAAGTCTTGGAACACCTCGGTGGCTCAGTAGTTAAGCGTCTGCCTTTAGCTCAGGTCATCCAGCCCTGCATCGGGCTCCCTGCTCGGCGGGAAGCCTGCTTCTCCCTCACCCACTCCCCCTGCTTGTGTTCCTGCTCTCACTATCTCTCTCTGTCAAATAAATAAAATCTTAAAAAAAAACAAAAAAAAGCCTTAGGAAGAACCAAACTTTGATCTTCCCCCTATACTGCCTAAAACAATTTAGATAGAGGACCTCCTCCACGAAGGGTGCTATCACCACAGATTGACTACAGCCTAATATGGACCAGGTGTGGTAGACAGGGAAGAATTTAGCAGTCTGTTAAAATTCCTCTCTGTGTCCCACTGTTTCTGTATGGCCCAGCAAACACTTGTTTACTAAACATTTTATTGTTTTCATCTTTCTGTGAATTATCTCCTTCCCTTGAAGTCCCAGACCCTTACCCCTTTCTCCTTAGCTCTGGGTGCCATATAAGCCTCATTTGCTTTACTGCCTGTGGGCCTCAAGCCCCCTTATGGAAGTAATTAAATTTGATTTTTCTCCTGTTAACCTATCTCATGTCAATTTAATTCTTAGATCACCCAAAAGAACCTTCAAGAGTAAAGGAAAACTTTTCCTCCTCAACAATAGGCATAAATAAATGTACTTGGGGGCAAAGTAGAGCTTTGAGTATAAACTTCTTGTCCACACCCACCTGAGTAAACCATTATAATACCAGTTCCTTGTGAACTTCTGCAAAAGGATTACTGCCAGAGGCACAAACAAGGCTCATCAAACAAAGAAGTATTATTTTTTAAAATATCAGCACAAGCTATCCAGGGTTCAAGCAGTAATCAACCAGCAGGTCAAGTTTATTAATCCCAAGTGCCAAATAGAAAGCAGACCTCAAACTTAATTTACCTTTGAAAATAAACCTTAAATTCAGAAGAGAACCAGGATGGAGATGATTAGTAGTATATACACAAAACCACCGAACAATGAGAACAACATATACAAAAAGCATCAGGGAAGAGCTGGTGATGTCAAAGTTTAAATCATACAAAGTCAGAAAAACCCCTATGGCCCTTGCGTCAGCTCCAGAGAAGGCATTATCTGCTCCACTCCCTTCTTACTACCAAATACGTTATGTCCAATAAACTAGCTGTTTACCCAAAAATATTCACTACAGTTGTAATATTTAATATTCCTAAAGTTGTAACACCCTATACTTTAAAAGACTGTGGTCTTCCACTCCTGTCCCGCCACCTTTCACACAGCTCACCCCTGGAAACTGTGAGGCTCTCTCACGTGGGGACGGGCGTGGACAGCTGGCTGATGGGGTCTGCGGCAGAGGCCTGCGGCCCAGAAGGCTGCTCCCACCGGCAGACCCGGGTGGTTGGGGCAGAGGGGCCTGAGCTGGGCTGTAGGCAGCCTGGGAAGAAAGTGTGTAGCAATGCTGCTAGCAAAATATTTGTGTGAGCCATTTTATGCTGGGTTTTTGTTGTTTCTTCTTAAAATAAGACCTAGAAGGAAAAAAAAAAAAGACTGTGGTCTTCCAAAAAGAATAGCAAACTGGAATGTAACTATTTTCTTCTTGCCTGTGCTACAAATCACCCATGGGAGCTGAAGCAAATACTATTTTCTGTCTCTCAGCCTTTTCATTTGTTAATAAGGGATTCTAACAGCCATACCACTTACCTCATAATATTATTATAATAATCTGATAATATACATCAAAGCATGATTTAAAATCCTAAATATCATGTAACCTGTACATTGTGAAAGATACCCATTTTACCAACCAGTCATTGCAAATAGAAGGTTTAATTTATCTTTGTTAACTAAACTTGAACAGATTCCATATTAACTTACCATTAACTAAAGAAGAAAGATCCCTATACCTTTATGCTGAGAAACCATCCTATACTAATAATAGCCAAGATAGCTTGCGTATAACAAGCTCTTGCTCTCTTTCAACATTACAGATATAGAACTGAAAATCTTCACCGATCAGAGGTCAATGTCAATAAAAACTTATTTCAATTGCCTGAGCAGTTTTTCAGTTGAGCTTTCAATTCTAACATAACAAATTATGTATTAAAGTAAGAGTGGGGAGATATATAATGAAAACTTTCAGAGAAAGCATTAAATGAGAGGTGTTATCTTGTTGAAAGAATACATATCAGTATACAAAATGATACAATTCATTCAAGCATGGCAGGGAATTCCTACTCCACTCTGTCCAAGGCCCTGTGCTGCAGAGGTCTGTGCTGTAGTGACTTGGACCTGCAAGCAGTTTAACACACACACACAAATTTTTAAAGTAGGCTCCACACCCAACATGGGACTTGAATTCACCACCTTGACGAGGTCGAGTCACATGCTCCACTGACTCAGCCAGCCAGGCGCCCCTGACACAAACTGTTATCAAAACCAAATACTGAAATCTTGTTCTAAGTTCCTGCTTGTTCGAAGAACTGAAAGAATTAAACATGTGAAATGTCTTACACAGAACAGTTTTTGGCTGTTTTGAGCACAAAAAGTATGATGATAAAGCATGTGAACTGGGTTTCATGTGCTAACTGCCTAGAGTATGACTTCTTATTTAGTATATGGCTGAACTGGAGCTCTAACAGTCTAGCATTCAAAATCATAGGATGAGACTTTTCATTTTTTTTTTTAAATGATTTCTCCTTATAAATCAAAGGGCAAAGACACTTCCAAGGTTATGTACATTGAGAAAACTTTACCAGTGATCCATGAAACATATCTTTGGGGACTAACCATTATACTGCAACTGCTGTGTATTTTATACTCTAACAACTTCCTGGTCAAGGTTAGATATGGCCCAATTATAAAATGATGAGCTGAGCCCTGAACATCTGGAAACATGTGGGAAATACTGAAGGAGAGTTTATTAGTTACTAGTGGAAGGTTAAACTAAAAGGTGTGAAGGGGAAAAGGGCTGGAAAAGACAAGAGAATTATATATACAGCAGCTATGATGGAGCAAGCAAAAGCAGCCAGTTCAAAGGGAGAGGAGAACGGAGTGCGTGTGCAGAGAGAAAGTGTCCATAAAGAAAAGAGAAGAAAAGAAAGTGATAGAAACAGAGAGAATAAAAAATAGAGGGTCAAAAAGAGATTTGAATCCTGGAGCAATCCTGGGGCTAACTAGGCTCAGTTCCAGTCCACATGTGCCCTTATAATAAATCCTCTATACTTTGACATAATTTGAGCGTGACTATTAGGGAAACCAAAAGGACCAAACTTAAATCCATCTCCTACCTGACATTTCCACCCCAACAGGCTGAATTTCTAAATTCATAATCTCTTTTGGTACATTTTCTAACTTCAGGTTTTTTTTTTTTTAAGATTTATTTATTTATTTGAGAGAGAGAGGGAGGGAGGAAGGAGCTGAGGGAGAGAGAGAATCTCAAGCAGACTCCCTGCTGAGCGTGGAGCCTGATGCAGCCCCATTCCCACGACCTGAGCCAAAATCATGACCTGAGCCGAAATCAAGTTGGACACCTAACCAAATGAGCCACCCAGGCACCCCTCTATAACTTCAGTTTTTATCAAAACTTAGAGGTTGGTGGTCACACCCTTTTATGGGTGTCCCTCCTATAACGTGATGACTACTATATACACTAGCTGACCACCTAAGATTCAAATTTAACAACCTAATGTAGCAACTTGAGAGCAGGGCAATTTAACCAGTCAAATGCTTGAGTCCTTACTATGCAAGGCACTTCTTTTTAAGGAGTAACTTTTAGGGGCACCTGGGTGGCTCAGTCGGTTAAGTGACTACCTTTGGCTCAGGTCATGATCCCAGGGTCCTGGGATCCAGCCCTACATCGGGCTCTCCACTCAGCAGCAAGTCTGCTTCTCCCTCTCCCTCTGTGATCTCTCTCACTTTCATTCTCTCTCAAATAAAATCTTTAAAGAAAAAACAGAGTAACTTTTTTTTTTTTTTTTTTTTTTTTTTTTTTTAAGATTTTATTTATTTGACAGAGAGAGAGACACAGTGAGAGAGGGAACACAAGCAGGGGGAGTGGGAGAGGGAGAAGCAGGCTTCCCGCGGAGCAGGGAGCCCGATGCGGGGCTCGATCCCAGGACCCTGGGATCATGACCTGAGCCGAAGGCAGACACTTAACGCCTGAGCCACCCAGGCGCCCCCAGAGTAACTTTTAAAGAAGAGATTTTTCTGTTCTTCCCTCTCCTGATTCAACATTTTCACTCCCCCCAAAATATGCAACACCTGCCTTTGTTTATTAATCGAGGAGAAAAGTGAGTAGAAGTGTAACTAAAGCATATCTTCTCCGCAGAAATCATTTAAGAACTATGGTTTCCTCATCACCTCTGGTAAATTAGTCCTTATACCGGATATTCTTCTTTATAAAATTTTTTATTATTATTAACATATAATGTATTATTTGTTTCAGGGGTACAGGTCTGTGATTCATCAGTCTTACACAATTCACAGCCCTCACCACAACACACCCTCCCCAATGTCAATCACCCAGCCACCCCATCCCTCCCACCCCCTCCATTCCAGCAACCCTCAGTTTATTTCCTGAGATTAAGAGTCTCTAATGGGGGGTGCCTGGGTGGCTCAGTCGTTAAGCGGTTGCCTTTGGCTCAGGTCATGATCCCAGGGTCCTGGGATCGAGCCCCACGTCGGGCTCCCTGCTCTGCGGAGAGCCTGCTTCTCCCTCTCCCTCTGCCCCTGCTTGTGTTCCCTCTCTCACTGTGTCTCTCTCTCTCAGATAAATAAATAAAATCTTAAAAAAAAGAGTCTTTTATGGTTTGTCTTCCTCTCTGGTTTCATCTTGTTTCATTTTTCCCTCCCTTCCCCTGTGATCCTCTGTCTTTTTTCTCAAATTCCTTGTATCAGTGAGATCATATGATACTTGTCTTTCTCTGATTGACTTATTTCGCTTAGCATAATACCCTCTAGTTCCATCCACGTCGTTGCAAATGGCAAGATTTCAAATTTCTGATGGCTGCATAATATTCCATTGTGTATATATATATATATATATATATATATATATATACATCACACCTTCTTTATCCATTCATCGGTCAATGGATATCTGGGCTCTTTCCATAGTTTGGCTATTGTGGACATTGCTGCTATAAACATTGGGGTGCAGGTGCCCCTTCGGATTACTACATTTGTATTTTTGGGGTAAATACCCAGTAGTATACCAGAGATTCTTGTTTCCAAAGAAATAGGGAAGTAAATCAGGTCCTTCTATATTTATGCTTTTTTTAAAGTTAGTAAAACAAAACAGAACAGAACAAAAACTAAATACAGAGAAGTCATAAATGACCCAGGAATCTAAAAAGAAGATTTAAGGTAATATACTTTTATTTCTGCCCTGTTTTAAAGAGGCTAAACCAATATAAGAAGAGCAAGAAGGGGAAGTCTATATGAGCCTATTAGGTTCCACTAAAGTAAACAATTTCCAATTTCAAAGAATGTACTTTGGGCTTTGGAAAAGCATATATAGCACTTTTACTAATATGAGTCAATGGTTTTTAGAACAGTCAAATTTGAGGTAATTCTTCCTAAAACCAATTTCACAAAATCTGAGTATTATGGGCAGTTTTAAATTTGCTAATCAATCAAAAGCATATTCTGAGTATTTTCTATCTATTCAGTGTAAGATATGTATCAGACAATTCCTGTACTCAAAAAATTTTAAATTTGGGGGCACCTGGGTGGCTCAGTTGGTTAAGCATCTGCCTTCAGCTCAAGTCGTGATCCCAGGGTCCTGGGATTGAGCCCTGCATCGGGCTCCCTGCTCCCTGCCTGCTTCTGCCACTCCCCCTTGCTTGTGTGCTCTCTCTGTGTGTGTGTGTCTGTGTCAAATAAATAAATAAAATCTTTAAAAAAAAATTTTTTTAATTAAAAAAATTTTAAATTTAACTAGAGAAATAAGAAACCATATTGTGAAAGAACTTACAAATTATAAAGGGACATGTAACTAAGTGATAGACAGTGTCATACAAACCAAAGTGCCTGTATAGGCACTGGAGACTGTAAAAAGAAAATGAACCATGTAGTAAAAAAGATCATTCCACAGCAGCAATAATCAACTGTTGTCAATGTGAGAGCAGATGTTCTTAAAAGCAAATTTAAAGGAAGCTAAAGCAACGCAGTTTCTATTTCTGTCAGACAAATGATCACGAAGGACGGATGGAGTCCCACCATCCTTTTCTTCATAATTCATTAGAGATTAAATTCTGTTTCTCAAAACACAAAACCATTTTTATTTAAAGACCCACAAAAAATCATAAAAGTCTTCAAAAACAAAATTCAGTGCAAATGTGGCATCATTAAAATAAGTAACCAAATAAAATTTAGTTTAACATAAATGGCAATAGGATCCAGAGAAAAAGTAAACCAAATGAAAGATGATACCCTGGCTCTTCAGTTTAATGTAAAAATGAAAAACCAGATATGAATTAATAAATTTTTAATTACCAACAACTTTCACTGGTGAAGCACATTTAGGGACAAGTAGTATTTTTTTGTTTTTATCCTACCAATGACTATTATGCTTCTTAAAATGTTTCAGTCAAGCCAATAACTGGGATTAAAAAGTATCTATGATCTTTAATAACAGAATTCGGTACTTAAAGGATGAAATATGAAACAGTACCTACTGAATGCATTTGGGTTTCCAGGTAAACTTGATTAAAAAAGAAAAAGTACTCATTAACACAGCGGCATTCATTTAGGACTTAATCATATTTTATCTTATGAGGACTGGTTCACTAGAATCAGGGTTGGTTGTGTCTAACTACTGTAAGGATTTACAGAGGGAAGTAAAAAAATAAATCTAAAAGCAAAGGCAACCCAACCAGAGCTGAGGCTGGCAGGTGTGGGGCCAGACTGAGTACAGTTCCTTAGAGGAAAGATAAAGGCAAAGAGAGGCAGATAGTGAGATGAATGTGATGCCTTTTTTTATTTTTTTTACTGGGACAAGCAAGTTCTCAGTGCTATAAAAGATGAAAGGGATAGTCAGTTAAGAGGTCAAGAAACCAAGATCAATTGCTAAGAAAGCTAAAAGAGTAGTGAGGCAATGACCAACATGGCCAGGAGATGAAACACTGAGAAAACATTTTACAACATCTCAAAGATAAACTTAGCCTGTATACTCCCCTTTATTAATCATTTGAAATTCTAATTAATGATACTAGCTATCAACACTTTTTGAATAACCAGTCCTTTGTTAAGATAATACTAAAAAAAGAGAATCACCTGCATATATAAACTGTAAACCTACACTGAAATCCTGGAGGCTTGTAAATACGTTGGTTCTTTCTAAAGCTCAAAATAAATGGCAAAATAATATATTTTGGATATTACTAAATAATATGCTCAAATAAATGCCAAATGTTAAAATTAAGGCTTCTAAAGCATCAGGGAATATTTTCAGTATATGCTCTGTTAAAAGACTATGTATATGACAAAAAAAGATAAAAAATGGTGCTCAGAAAAGAGAGGAAACACCACCACCACAGATGAATTCTTCCCAAGACACTGAAACTAAATCTGATCAAGCCTCTTAAATTAGTGGTTCTCCATGGGGGCAATTTTTGCCCCTGGGGGACATTTGGCAATATCAATAGATATTTTTGGTTGTCACAACCAGGGAGGTGGGGAAGGTGCTATTGGTACCTAGTGGCTAGAGATAAGCAATGCTGCTAAACATTATCCTACAATGCACAGGGACAGTTCCCCACAACAAAAAATTATTCAGCAATCAATCAATAAATAGCAAGAGTGGAGATTGAGAAACCCTTCTCTAGATCTAACAGGAAATACAGGGGTCAGAGAAACATGCAATTAAGAACTTCATGGGGGAAAAAAAAAAAAAGAACTTCATGGGGATGCAATCAGCAAAATCTGGAACTTGGGAAACTTTACAGGACAAATGACCCAATTTCTTCAACAAATAAATTACAAGGGAGAAAAACAGGACAGGGGGATCTCCAGAGTAAAGGAGACTTAAAAATCATATCAACTGGGGGCCTGGGTGGCTCAGTCAGTTAAGCAACTGACTTGGTTTCAGCTTAGGCTGTGATCTCAGGGTCATGAGATCAAGCCCCATGTTGGGCTCCGTGCTTAGCGCAGAGTCTGCTTGGGACTCTCTCTCCCTCTGCCCCTCCCCCCTGCTCGCTTTCCCCCTCTCAGATAAATAAATAAATAATCTTTTTTTAAAAAGCAGGGGGAGCGGCAGGCAGGGGGAGAAGCAGGCTCCCCGCTGAGCAAGGAGCCTGATGCGGAACTTGATCCCAGGACCCTGATAATCATTTTACAATATATACAGGTATCAATCATCATGCTTACACCTTAAATTAAGTCAGTATCTCAATAAAATTGGGGGAAAAAAACTTAGTTAACAGGAAAAGAAATAATAGGTCAGAGTGATAGTAGTATAAGTTTGGGTAGAAAAGAATATTATAGTAAATATTCTAAATTTTCAAAATACTGTGCTGATATAGAGCTGACAGGCCCTGAAGAAGATACTCTGACATATACATAGAATAACTTCAAAGTTCTTCCCAAAAGATTCAATACAAAATTCCTATTTAAGCTCTCTGTAATGTAACCATCAACAGCAAAGGATCTATGTATAATTTACTTATGTATAGAGTACAATCACATACACTATAAGGAAATTCACTAGGCTTATAATTTAAAAATTTGTAGGCATTCCCTTTAGTTGAAAAAGATTGTAGGTCTAGCTTTTCTTTGTGCAGATTGCAAGTAAAATAAAATACTGTCTCCAGAAGATTTAAATCCAAACACAGTGCAAAGATTTCTTCCACAAGCTCATCACCTAAATACTGATAATTATAGTATAAAACATATAGGGAGAGCATTTTATGACCAAAAAATATTAAAATATTTATTAATATTTTATATATAAGTATATATATCACAAATATTAATAAATTTGAAAACATCAATGAAATAGTAATCTTAACTTCTTAGACTGTTGTCCAACATCCAAGAAAAAAATCCGAAATGTTATATCAGAGTCTAATGCCAAACCTCACTAAACTTCTCAATTAACCTTTCTGCTTATTATTAACCTAATATAGTAAACCATTTTCTTGGACACAAGCCAAAAAGCCCTCTAGCCTTTTATATAACATTTTAAGTAAACAAAATGAAAATAAACATTTTATTAAAGTGATTAAAAATAAGAGAAATAAGGGGCACCTGGGTGGCTCAGTCTGTTAAGCATCTGCCTTCAGCTCAGGTCGTGATCCCGGGGTCCTGGTATTGAGCCCTGCATTCGGCTCCCTGCTCATTGGGGAGTCTGCTTCTCCCTCTCCCTCTCCCTCTGCCCCTCTCCCCATTCGTGTTCTCTCTCCTTGTGTTCTTCCTCTCTCTCTCAAATAAATAAATTCTTTAAATAAAAAAAATTAAAAATAAGAGAACTAATTATTATTTAGGCTTAGAATTACTTTTTAGGAATAGGAAAGCAAAGCATTTTCACCACAAAAAATACAGAAAAGGTGGCGCCTGGGTGGCTCAGTCGTTAAGCGTCTGCCTTCGGCTCAGGTCATGATCCCGGGTCCTAGGATCGAGCCCCGCATCGGGCTCCCTGCTCCGCGGGGAGCCTGCTTCTCCCTCTCCCACTCCCCCTGCTTGTGTTCCCTCTCTCGCTGTGTCTCTCTCTGTCAAATAAATAAATAAAATCTTTAAAAAAAAAAAAAAAAAAAAAATACAGAAAATACTAAAAAGGATATAGAATAAAAAATACACACATCCCCTCACCCAAAAATAATCTTCTAGAACATTTTTTGTGTATTATTTTGGCATTTTTTTTCCCTGTGCAAGTACATATGTATTTATAAAATTTGTATTGTGATGGTTGCTTAACACTGTGAATGTACTAAAATGTCATTAATGGTCAATTTTGTTAGGTGCATTTTACCAGAACAAAAAATTTTTAAATTTTGATTACACTATGTATACAGATATGTATCTTGCTTTTTTCCCCATACTGAACATAATTTCATGAATATTTTCCAATAAAAAATTACAAATAGGGGCACCTGAGTGGCTCAGATGGTTAAGTGTCTGCCTTCGGCTCAGGTCATGATCCCAGGGCCCTGGGATCGAGCCCCATGTCGGGCTCTCCGCTCAGTGGGGAGTCTGCTTCTCCCTCTGCCTCTCCCCCTGCTTGTGCTCTCTCTGTCTCTCTCTCAAATGAGTAACAAAAATTTATAAATAATTGTTCATTAAATAATTTGTAAAAACAATTTTTTTAATGCCTAGGGTATTTATTTGTAGAGTGGGTATAACCATTTATATGGTTATTCCTTTATTTTCCCTCACTGGCCCATTCACTCCTCTATTAATGGGCATTCAGTTGTTTCTAATTTCCTACCACATAAATTTCATAATAAATATTTGCATAAATAAATATTTGCTGAATCTCAGATTGTTTCCTTAGGCTAAATTCCTATGAGTACCCCTTTACCCCCACAACACACACACACAACTCATGTTTTTTAAGTAATAAAAGTTTACACTGTTAAAGCCATTATGTTTTTTTTTCCTCCCTTGTCCCATTTTCCTCTCTCTACTCTTCAGGTACCTACTATTCTGAATTTTGTTTAACATTCCCATGCATATTTTTAAGTGATCTGGATATTTTTTAAAACTGTATATAAATGGTGTCCATGAAGAGCATCTACTTCCCCTGACTGCACAGAAACCAAACCCTCAGCTACCAACACTTACAATGGAGATCAAAAGACCCATAACTTTAGCCCCACTCATCACTTCGCTCTGATTCCATTTCAGGTTCACAGATAAGTTTATCTTTTTTAATGTGACTATGTCTTTTGAGTTTCTATTTTTTATTTTGTCACTTCTATTGGAGCAAGGGGGTATAAAGTATGAATTTACAAGAATTATGTTATTCAGAAGTATCCCCCACTCAGTTGTTAAAAGCAAATAAAAGCTGGAGACTAGAATTAAAGCATTCCAAAGACAAGGTCTAAATATACTGCTAGAAATACTTTACCCTCATGATTTGTTCACCAAGTACACTGGTCCCCATTCCATGTGAAGGGAAAGGAAGCACTGGTAAATAATAGTAGAAAACTGATCCTAGAATATCTGACTTATACTTTCTAGAACCATCCTCCTTCACAATCAAAATTCAAAAGGTTAAAAAAAGGCAAAAACAAATTTCAAGAACTATTGTTTAGCAACTTTCTTAGGGACCTACAGAAGAATTAAAAACTCCATTATAGAAAAAAATTAATAAATAATCTACACCCTGAATTAGATACTGCCTGTCCTCCATGTATAAGAGCAAACTTACACATTCACAGGTTGGGGTTCCTTTACCTAAAATATATGGCAAAAAGAAAAATTCATTCAACCCCTACCTCATTCCATATACCAAATTAACTCAAATGGATCAAAGACCTAACTCTAAGAGTTACATAGGAGTATATCTTTGTAGCACAGATTTGGCAATGGATTCTTAGGTGTGACATCAAAAGCATGAACAACAAAAGAAAAACTAGGTAAACTGGAAAGAACCAAAGTTGTGTTGGTGTTTTCATCTTTCCTCTTAATAGAAAGGCTAATGTTAGAAACTTTATGATATAAAAGGCATTAATCTCCTTGACTCAGAGTTTATATGAAGAGGAAACAGAAAATTTTCCCACCAAATCCAGCATATAAAATAACTGAGGCCATGCCATTGTCAATACTTCTCCAATTCTATACTCTTCATTTCTCTAATCTATCACTGACCCCCTCCAACTTTACCTCCCTCACAGTCTTTATTCACTTGCCCATTAAAGGTCCACATTTCTCAAAGTTCTGCTCTTGGCCTACCTTCTGTTCCTCAATACTCTCTTGAATTCAATGACCACTAAACAAATGCTCATAATTCCCAGACCTCTCCTTTTACCAAGCCTACACCACTGAAACCCAGACCACAGATTTCCAAATTCCTAATAAAAATCTCAAGAACAATTCAGCAAAAAAGTAGCCAGAACTTGTTGGTTCTGAAGGCTCTCAGTCTCTCTAGATGCAAACAATATTAAAATAAGAAATGGCTTCCAAGCAAAATTCAAATCCAAGGCATTGCCAAGAAAACATGGTCTAAAAGATGAGGTTGAGAATGTAGCTATAAAATTCTTTGTCATAACTTCAGAAAGCTCTGAGATGGTGCTTCTAAGTACTATTCAGTTAGACAAAAGGCCTTTTAAAGATTTTAAAGTACAACTCACAGATTCTTTTAATCAAACACTAGAGCTTCCAACAAGCTAAAAGCCATTGTCCCTTAGCAGAGACCCAAGATAGAAAATGGCTTATCTCACAGAGATTTCTAAGTGTGGCTTCTAACTAATGGAGTGAGTTCAAATAAGAATTTATAGAAGATCCATAAGGTTTTTTAAGAGAATTATATGGGCAGAAACACTGCCCATTTGGACCAAAAGAAACATGAACTGTACAAAATGAAGAGTCCTTTAGACTTCCAAACATCTGTAGGCAGGAAATGGGGAGCGGAAACTATACAACTGCATATACAGGCTACCTTTCACAGAAAAGGAAAGATAACTCAAAGTGTAGAACCAAAAGCCCAGGAGACAAACCTAAGAGCCATGGAGAAATTCCCAGACTTTGAATTCTAATCAAAGAACTACCAACCTATGTCTAGTTGAATTTCAGAAGTGGCATGAAGTAATGGCACCTCTGTGACAACATTTTCCCTCTTTTTTAACAAGACAGCCTATAGTCTATAGGGTTATCTTTGTCTGGCCTGACCACTGTATTCTGGGTGTGTAGGGAACAGATAATTTGCCTCTTTGGTTTCACAGATCTTCAAATAGAGAGGTAATGTACTCAAGGAGCTGAAATTAAGGAACTACACCTAATGAGGCCTACACCTAGACTTGATTTAGATAATGATATCCTGGACCATAAGCTGATATTATAAAAGGAGAGAGTTGCAGGATATTGGGAGGGGGCAAGTATATTTTACATGTGAGAGGAACATCAATAATTTTGACCAGGAATGTACTATAGTGACTTAAAATATGTTCACAAATTCTTTGACACTTGCTTCAAAAGGTGGAGCCTAGTTCCTTCCCCTTGAGTGTGGGCTAGACTTAGTGACTCAGTGCCAAACAATAATAAAAAAGTAACTTCCAAAGAACAGAGTAGGTAAAGGGAGAAACGGTTAACTTTACAATGGAGAAACTTGGTAAACACTAACCTTAATATGTGATGACAGTTAACATCAACAGTCAGGTCATGTGGATTGTATGTACCCTCTAATATGGTGTGACGAGAAAGGCCCTTCACCTCTGTTGTAATTTTTCCCAAAACCCGTAAATCCAGTCTCACCATGAGAAAAACAATAGACAAGCCCAGATTAGGGGACATTCTACAGGATATCTAGCTGGTATGCTTCAAGACTGTATGGTCATAAAAAATAAGGAAAGATGAGAGACTGACACAGACCAGAGGAAACTAGGGAGATACAACAACTAAATGCAATTTAGGTAGTTTAGTCAGCAACTTAGTGGTACCCTGAATTGGATCCTGGAACAGAAAGAGAACATTAATGGAAAAACTGGTGAAATACAAATAAAATCTGTAGTTTAATTAGTAACAATGTACCAGTATTAGTTTGTTATTTTTACAAATGTACCATGGTAATACAAATGTTAACAAGGAAAACTGGATGAAGAGAATAAGGGAACTCGTTGTACTATCTCTGCAACTTCTGTGTAAATCTAAAATTATTAAAAAATAAAGTTAATCTATAACCTTCTCACCCCCTGCCCCCAAAATCATACCTATTTCAGAGGTTGGTAAGAGGACTGAATAAATCAATGCACAGAACAGTGCTTGAAGCCATGATGAGAATATAATAAATAACAGCAATTACTGTTCTTATATTAAATATTAGTAGATATTTGCTAAATGGATGAATATTAAAACACGACAACAAACCAAAAAGAGCTAACTTCATTAATTCCATACTTGTTATACTGCTCTATTCCTCATTATTTCCCAGCAAAAATAAACTATGACATATACTTACTTTTTTTTTTTTAAAGCAGAAGTTATGGTGTACAAGTCAGTGACTAAGTCATACAAGGCACTGTGGCCTCCTGCTTGCTTTTTCTTTCTTGGATCACTCACTATGGAAGAAACCAGTTGCTATGTCACTCTATGGCCAACAACCAGAAGGGATCGGAGGCCTCTTCCAACAGTCACATGGGTGAACCTGGAGGCAGATCCTCTAGCCCCAATCCCTGGGGTAGCTATAGCTCTGGCCAATATCCAGTGCAACTCAATAGGAACCCTGAGCTAGAATCACTTAACTAAGCTCCTCCCAAATTTTTATCCCAACTCCTTTGTGAGATAATAAATGCTTGTTATTTTATGACCCTAATTTTAGGGGTAATTTGTTATACAGCAGTAGATAACTAATATATGGATTCTCTCCCTCATTAATTCATTCAAAAATTTATTGAAGGTATAAACTACCAAGACACTGCAGTAGACCATATATTGATTTTGCCTGTACAGTATGCCTAATTCCTCTGGGAAACTACTCCTCACCTATTCCATGTAGTATCAGCTGTCAACCTACACCCTACCTTGCCCTTGGTCAAAGAGCTGGACAAATACTACAAGCTTAAAATACCCTAATTCCTGTAAATAGTGACTTCTCCATGAGTAGCTATGTGATCTACACAGGAAAAATAAGAATCAGTCTTTAATCAATACACATATATTGGTAAGAGAGAAACATCTCTTTCCCCTGGTATTTCTAAGCTGAAAAGATGAATCTGGACCTGATAACCATCATCTTACCTCCATGGGGAGTAAGCTTGTTTACAGAATGACATGAACAAAGCCAAGAGATATCTAAAGCCAGGAACCATGTTTGGGCTTCTTAAGTACATAACCCACTACCCTCCTTTTTTGCTTAATTAAGTTAGACACTAATATAGGTGCTTTGTTTTATCTTTTAAATCTAAGTTGTATCAAATGCTAAAGAAAAGTTCAAAATATCCTGAGAATTCAGATTATCAGAGCCAGATGATATAAATGGAGAGAAATTCAAAAGAGAGGTATTCAGTATTTCGGACTGTGAAGAAGAGAGATCTTACTAAGTGAAAATGGGGAGTGGATAAAGAACATTCCAAGCAGCAACAGGAAAGGTTATGCATGTATGGAAAATATAGTCCTGCTTGGTTGGACTGTACAATATAAATAGGTGATTGGGCATGGGAGCTTAAATTATATCCTTAGACGACTAGGCTGTTTCCTTTAAACTAAGAGAGTATATGAGGGGGAGGTATCACAGGATGACAGATCAAATTCATTTTGTGATCAATATTGTTTGAATGTGACCACTCATTTAGCCACGTACTCACTAGCTTTATCATCATAATTCAGTTCATGCTTCTCTACTGTATCCATAATACTATTAAATGACTTATTAAAATTCAGATATACTTCCTTTGTTTTTTACTTCCTCTAATCTACTTACATTAATAACCCTGGCAATAAACAGGAAGTTGAACTTATTCAGCAGTTAATCTGAGCTGGTTCCTAGTGACTACCACTCATCATTTACTGCTACCTGCATCTTGGGTGATACTACTAAGCTCTCTTTAATTAATTACACATAGAGCTATCAGGAAAGTTCAAAAAAATGAGAAACCTGAAACTTAGCTTCCAAGTTCAAAAGTCCTACTTTCTACTTCCCCAAAGGGGAAATCATTTTTTTAAAAACCCATACAAAAGTGCTAAGAATGGCCTTAAACCATATATAAAAATTAACCAAAATGGATCAAAGACCTAAATGTAAGAGCTAAAACTATAAAACTCTTACAAGAAAACACAGGGGAAAAAGTTCAATGACGCTGGATTTGGCAATGATTTCTTAGATATGACACCAAAAGCACAGGAAACAAAAGAAAAAATAGATAAATTGGACTACATTAAAATTAAAAATTTCTGTGCATCTAAAAAGTGATTCACCAACTGAATGTGAGAGAATATTTGCAAGTCATGTATCTGTAGGGATTGATACCCAGAATTTATATATAAGGAGCTCCTACAACTCAATAATGACACCAAAAGCAACAACAAAAAACAGGTTAAAAAATGGGCATAGGTCTTGAATAGATAATTCTCCAAAGAAGATTTACAAATGGCCCATAAGCATACGGAAAGATGCTCAACATCACTAATCATTAGAGAGTCAAAACCACAATACCACTTTGCACCCATTTGGATGGCTATTTATTTATCTAATTACTTATTTATATTTTTGAGAGAGAGAGAGCATGCAAGCAGGTGGGGGGTGCAGAGGGAGAGGGAGAGAGAGAATCTTAAGTAGGCTCCATGCCCAGCACAGAGCCTAGCCTCAAGACCCTGAGATCATGACCAGAGCCATAATCAAGAGTCGGATGCTTAACTGACTGAGCCACCGAGGCATAGATGGTAATTCATTAAAATAAAGAAGGAAAGTGGAAGAAGGAAAGAGGAAGGAAGGAAGGGAGGGAAGAAAGGGGAGTGGAGGGGAGGGAAAGGGGAGGAAGGGGAGGGAGAGGGGAAGAAGGGAGGGAGGGAGAGAGGGAGGAAAGGAGGAAGGGAGGAAAGGAGGGAGGGAGTGTTGACAAAGATGTGCAAAATTTTGAATACTCATGCATTACTAGAAAGAATGTAAAATGGCGCGGCCACTGTGGAAAACAATTTGGTAGTTCCTCAAAAATGTAAACACAGAATTACCATATGATCCAACATTTCCACTCCTAGGTATACACCCAAAAGAATTACAAGCAGGGATTCAAACAGATATTTGTACATCCATGTCCATAGTAACATTATTCACAATAGCCAAAAGGTGGAAACAACTCAAATGTCTATCAATATATTAAAGGATAAATAAAATCTGCCAATACATACAATGAAATAACTCAGCCTTAAAAAGGAATGAAATTCTGACACATGCTATGACATGGACAAAGCTTAAGATATTATTCTAAGCAAAATAAGCCAGACACAAAAGGGCAAATATTGTATGATTCCACTTATACAAGGTATCTAGAGTAGGGAAATTCATAGATACAGAAAGTAAACAGAAGTTACTAAGGGCCAGAGAGAGGTAGGAATGGGGAATTACTGTTCAATGGATGTAGCATTCCTGTTAGGGATGATGAAAAAGTTCTGGAAATAGAGAGTAGTGATGCTCACACAACACTGTGAATGTGCTTAAAACCAATGAACTATACACTTAAAAATGGTTAAATGATAAATTCTATGTTATGTATATTTTACACGATAAAAAACAAGAGCTAAGAATGAGCTTGGGCCAGAGGCCTTCTACATTCATCTTGGCAGTAGAGCAGTGGCATACATGGAATTTAGCCCACAGCCAACCAGCCAATATACAAATACTAGCCAAACACAAGCAGTTTCAACATTGCTGAGGAGGATAGACTGTCACCCTGGGTTCGGCATAAAGAACTTACATCTAAAAATTATTTCCAAGTCCTATTAAGGCTTGGTTTCCTGGCTTCCTTTCAAGCACCCCATCTGTCCACAAGAACAGAACCAGAGAGTCTGAACAGCAACAATCTGAAAGAAGTCCAACACCAGAGGCTTTCTGTTGGCAGGCTACTAGTCAGAAGCTGAGGATTTCAGCAGTGCCAAAGCCCCATTCTCACAGGGTCAATGAGCTTACAAAGACAAACACTCAAATCTCTCTCTCCCTCTTTAAATCATTTTACTGAAGTATAATATACATACAGAAATGGGCATACCATAAGAAACAATGATTTCTTTCAAAGCCTATTAGGAAAAATTTAAGCTCAGTAATCTCAAATGCATCTCTTTATAAATTTGGAGTTTAAAAATAAAATTACTTCAGCACAAACAGCATTTTTTTGTTTGTGCCAAATATTAAATCATTACTTTTAATTCATTTTTTTTCCTAAGTGGAAGGGCTAATTATAGCTATCAAAAAACTCAAGTTCTGTATTGGATGGTCACCTTAGCAATAAGACTATTTAAAGACAAGGATCATCAATTTATACTAACATACATGCAAAAAACTCAAGAGTTATCGCTAATTCCTCACTTTCTTTCCTTTTCCACATGCTTTCCAACTCATCTCAAAGCAACTCATCTACATTCAAAACATTTCTTCTGTCTGCTCACTTCTTTCTACCTTGACTGCTAAAATTATCTCCCTCTGCTCTGCCAACATCATCTCACCTGGACCACTACAATAACTCCAAGTGTTCTCCTGGCTTCAATTTTTTTGGGGGGAGGGGGCACAATACTGATTTTTATGTTATCCCTAGGCTTAACAAACAAATTTTGAAACATGTTACAATGAATTTTAAAAAGGAAGAGAACTGTCAAAATTGTGGAACAGAGGTGGAAATGTGGAATGGAGATTATCAGAGGTCTACATAACCCCATTTGGAAATGGAAGTATTAATTTTGACTCTGTTCATTCTGGATACTTAGCCTTTGGTAACAGAATGAGGGATGGAGTGTTTTGGTTTTTGCTTTGTTTTCACCTTGAGATCCCATTTTACCTACATATTATCACACAGAGATCTGGAAGCAAAAAAGAGAATTGCTTTTAATGTGCAAAAAACCAATTCCAACCTCAGTGATATGGGCGGGGGGGAGGGTGGGGATCTTGGTGTCATGGCTTCACTCTGAACTGTGCTATAATCCATCCTTCACACATGAGTCAAAGTGATCCTATAAGAACATATCACATTGCATCATTCCTTTGTTTGAAACCTTCTAATTATTTCCTATTATACTTAGAATAAAAATCCAAATTTCTTACCAAAGCCAACTTCTTGCCTTTCCTGTTTCCTCTGCGTTTTGCACTTCTAGATCAGCCTGCCTCCTCAGAAAGCCTTTCCTCACTCAAGCTAAAGCAGTAGCCCCTTACTTTGAGGTGAGATCTGGGCATCCATAATTTTTTAAAGCTTCCTGGGTGAGTCTGATATTCCGTGATGCTAAGACCAGTGCACTAAGAGTCTTACTTTTGCTTGCAATAATTTTTCTGTCAATTTACTTCTTGCTACTTCTTACTGCCTGTGGGTTGAGAAACTGGAAAACCAACATGTAGGACGTGATAAAAAAAGAAATGACAATCATCAGGAACCTGTACTAAACCCTACCAAAGGTCGTACCTAGCTGTTAAATGCAAGTGGTATGTTCATAAACTCTAAAGAATCTGTACTGCCTGTACCAACTTTTCTTAGTTCATGACTCTCAGCTCTGAATAGGAGAGCTGAAGTTGTCAGAGAAATCAAATGCAAATGTTACCTGCTCACAACTGCCTTCCCTAACTTCCTGGGTAAAGAGGGTTATTCCCTCTTCTGTGCTTTGGTAAGGTTCTTCAGTTTCTGATATACTTTCTTACACTAATTACTACTATTTTTCTTTTTCTGTCAGCTCCATAAGATAAAGGATTTGTCTATGTTGTTCACTGATATATCCCCAACACCTACTGAGAGTCTGACACACGGTAGATGCTTTGTAAATAATGGATTCAGTGATTCATTTACTCATTCAACTAATATTTACTGAACATCACGTGCCAGACAGCATCCTAGACCTTGAGGATACATCAGTGAACAAAACACTAAAAATCCTTGCTCCCTTATATGCTAATGTGGAGCACAGGCAAGATTAATAAGTAAAACAAAATATACAGTATGCTAGTTAGAATAAGTGGCAGGAAGAAAAAATACAGAAAAAAAAACTAATCTATGATAACAGAAGGTACATCACTGGTTGCCTAGGAGTTGGGGTAGAGAGAGGGATGAACTATAAAGGGGCACAAGGAAACTTCTGGGGGCTGATAGACACATTCTGCCTCTTGACTATAGTGGTAATTTTACAAGTGTATACACCAGCCAAAATTAATCAAATTGGACACTTCAAATGGATACAGATTATTGTATGGATATTATGGCTCAATGAAGTTTCAAACAATAAAGCAGGAAGTGGAGGACGGAACTTTTAGAAAGATGGTCAGTGAAAACATTAATGAGAAGGTGAATTAGGAAGAAAAAAAAAAGATGTCAGAAAAGTGGAAAAGCTATTATTGCAGATATCTGAGGGAAGATCAATCCAGAGAGAAGGAACAGCAAATGCACAGACATGTTCCACATGCTTGACATGTTCCACAAATCAGCAAGGAAGCCACTGGGTCTAGTTAGAGAAGAGTGAGTAAGGGAAAGAGCTATTAATCTAATTGAGATAGGAAGTCACTAATAAGATAAGAGCCATGAATACATGATTTGCTCTGTTGATATACTACTGTGTGTTGAGAATAAGTTAAAGAGCAGATGCAAATAGACCAGTTGGGAGAATGTTGTTAACGATCTAGGAGAGCAGTGTTGGTGATCTGAACAGAATAGTGGGGAGGGAGGGTGTTAGTGAGAAGTAATAAAATTTAAGCCATATTTTAAAATTAAACCTAGCAGGATTTGATGATGGACTTGATGTGGGTGTGAGAAAATGAAAGGATATAAATTGGAAGAATGGATGTGTCACTAACTGAGATGAAAAAAATGAAGGAGGAACAGGTTTAGGAGGCTTATGAGGAACTTAATTTGGGGCATATTCAATTTTTTGATACCCTTTTCACATTTAAGTAGAATTCTCAAGTATGTCATAAATATATATCTGGAATTTAGGGGAAAAATCTAGTTTGAAGATATAATTCAGGAGCTGTTAGCATATAGATGATATTTAAATCCATGAAAATGGATAGGATAACCTAGGAAGTGTGTTGTACGTAAGAAGAAAAGAGGACCAAGGACCCAAGGCCAGGGACACTCCAACTTTTAGATGTTGGGGAAATGAGAAGGAGCCAGCAAAAGAGATCTAAAAGGGGGAAAGAAAAGAGCAGACTAGATAGCTAAAAGGTAAATCAGGCAAATGTGGTATCCTGGAAGGACAAGTGTTTCAAAGAAAAGAGAACTCAAGTAGGTCAAATGCTCATGGGTCAAGTAACTGCAATCTCAAAAGGCTGTTACTTAAGACCAAAATAAATGCAAATGCAAAACACTGTATAAATTTTTAAACAACGACTTGGCTAAGAAAACCAAGGACTACATTAATAGTAGAGCAAACTAATATTTAACACATTAAAAATATGAAATACCACTTATTACACAATAAGAAGTATAATATATAAAACATACTCAAAATGTCTACTTTTCAATTGGTAAATTATCAACTACTGAATAATTCTGATTTTAATCTTTCATAACTAGATGACCACTTTAAACTTACATTTTCCCCCATTAACTATAACCTATTCTGTTATGTAACTATCCATTTTAATTTATAACAGTAAAAGCTTTTTTTGCAACTTTTTTTTGTTTTGGTAAACATTTCCTCTGTACAAGGTATTTTTTTGCAAATAGCTAATTCAGAGTTAGAATTTAAATTTTAAGCTTTAGATCTCCATGTTTGTTTTTTAGCAAACATGAACACAGTAAAAATCACAGTGGCTTTCAAGGGAGACAAAACTTCTTATTCTTTTTCTTTTCTGTGTGGTTACAGACTTTAGGCATTGTCTTCTATAAATGATTATCTTGGAACTGTAAATTTAGGACCTCAACTTTAGAACACAAACTATTATGAAACACACCTTAGAGCTACAAAAAAGGGTTGGCCCATTCAGAACTAAAGTTTAAATAAACTCCATGTTCTAAACCTGATATAAAATATAAAATGAAAAATTTATTTTAAAAACTCCATTCTAAACTGATTTAATAATCCCCAAGTTGTTAAATTTCATCAATCCTTAGCGACAAAAGGTGGTTTATTACATTACCTTCACTAATTTCTGTGGAAGTTATCCTTTATTACATCGCTAAAAGTGAAAACAAGCTTAAATATAAGAATTACCAGAAATAGGCCAACCACTACAGCTTATATAACCAAATGAGATATCTAAGCTCCCCTTGGTAGGTATTTGGAGTAAGGCAATATGATCTTAAAATGGTGACTGAGCATTGATAAAAACAATGGCATTTTATTTATTCTCTATATTCTATCCTTATATTTCATTTTTTAAAAAGATTTTATGTATGTATGTACGTATGTATGTTTTGAAAGCGGGAGAGAATCTCAAGCAGACTCCACACCAAGCACAGAGCCCCAAGTGGGGCTTGATCCCATGACCCCGAGATCATGACCTGAACCAAAATCAAGAGTTGGATGCCTGACTGAGCCACCCAGGCACCCCTATCCTTTTATTTCTCCATATATTTATACACACACACATAAAACCTATGTATGTACATACGTGTTTATGTAAGTGAGAAAGAGTGTCAGAGAATGTGTATGTGTTTTAATCTTTGCTTCTTTTCCTATGACACAAACCAGGGAGTTGTGGCGGCATTGCTCAAGCTGGTGAAGCTACAGTGGTATAACAGAGCTCAGCTGTTAATAATAATAATAAACTGGTTATTAATCACCCAAGCTCGAGAAGGATAATGGCAGACCTGCGTGAGGCACATGAAGCAGAGTTGGTGGCAGCCAAACAACAAAAGGTGCATGCAGTTCACTGCACGGGTGTATCACATCTTGGAGCTGTGCTGGGATAAATGTGTGGAGAAGCCAGAGAATCGCCTAGACTCTCCCACTGAAAATTCTCTCTCTAGCTGTGTGGGCTGCTTCACTGACACTACTCTTGCTATCACCAGTCAGGCTGCCCAGACTGTACAGAAAGAACAGTAGGCCATCCCCAGGGAGAGTGACAGAAGCAGCAAAGGACTTGTTATTAAGCAGACTGAAGGGCAGGGGAGGGGAGGTTGTCTTCCCTACGTCTGCTGAAAACAGACCCAAACCTAGAGGAGTGCTTGGTACACTAAATCCTAGTCTAGAAAAGGCAGTAACATTAGCCATTTTTTAGAAAGGCAAAAAGAAACAGAGCTTTGTATTTCTGATCTCTACAGGCAGGGCACTTCAAAATGTATACCAAAGAACAATTTGGTGGAAGATAAGAGGAACAATTTATCACTAAACGGTTCAGCACTGAGGTTGTGGCTAAATGTTTCCTCACAAAATGTTTTATTGGTCTTGAAAAACAAGAAGTCACAAAAAAGGGGTGCTTAGCTGGCTCAGTCAGAAGAGCATGTAAATCTTGATCTCAGGGTTGTGAGTTCGAGCCCCATGTTGGGTGTTGAGATTACTAACAAAAATAAATTCTAAAAAAAAAAGTCACAAAGGAAAAACCAACACATCTTTAAAAAATACCAAAATTCAATCTTTAAAAAAGAAATAACCATAAATGAGACTTCACTAAACATATAAATTATCCCCCCAAAAGTTACTATTTAAAAAAGAAGACATTCTATGATAATTACATTCCAGAAGAAAACCACAACATGGAGTTAATAAGTACATTAAATAATAAAACTTTCCTAAAGACACATACCAGATTCCAATAGTCCTCAAGGCTTGGGGACCCTCAGTGATTTATGCCCAAATATGATAGGATCTCAACTGTACAAGTAAAGCACTTGTTCTTTTCTTTGTACATGAAATGTTCACCTCAAAGTGTTCTATGTTCTTTCACCATTGAATTCATGTTTTATTCTTGCAAAATTTTTTATTTCTGTTGGAGAAAAACATTCTAAGAAAAGTAATTAGTTCACTAGTTCATACTCATTTTCTCTAGCTCTGTAGATTTCCATAAATGTATACTGCTTTAGTTACTTCTCTATTACTTCGGCTTCCTCATCTTCCAAAAGTCTATTATATTGTGTTAATAGAAAAAAGCCAGTGCCTGTACTTGGTCACTTATCACCAAATGTAGTTTTTGGACTAAAGAAAGAAGTAACACAGACAAACTAGCAGGAGAAAGCAATTTAAATAGAGAAGGGAAGACAAAAAACCCACCACTACCACATCTAGTTCCTGAAGAGAGTCCCCAAGCACTCCATACATTATGGTAACTAGAAGTACTATGCCAATGTATATTGAATTCTCACTGTAAAAATTTGATACCAAGCTCTATTTACACTTCAATTCACATTGTTTGGCTACCTTTAATACAGTGGTTCTCAACTCTGGATGAATACCGGAATCACTAACTTTAACGAATACTGATACCCAGGTCCCATCCCCACAGATTCTTATTTAATTGGTCTCAACACTGTCCTAAGCATGAAAAATTTTAAAGCCCCACAAGCGATTCTTATGTGCAGCTATCATTGAGAACAACTGATTTAAAATGACATAAACTGAAGACAGTAATTTAGTTACTTTGGGGTATATCAATACACACATATGCACACACACAGAGTTCAAAAAAGTTGGTCATTCTTCTTGGAAGCAACCTCCCAGTATCTTAGAATCATTAATTCCCTCACAAGTTCATTCAATGTCTACATATGAAAATAACTTTGACTTTGTTGCCTATAGATGTTCTAAAAACTGGAAATTTGATATAGTGGAGTACTTCATAAATAATATTTACTTAGAGGCTGACAGAAGTACTAACCAAGGATCCAGGTCTCACAAAAACATTTCCTGTAGGATTTGGGCTGTATGTATTATTGCCAGCCTAGGTTGTATTATTGTTTACTTTTTTTTACAACTTTTCTTAAGAATATATTTGCAGTCAAAGGATTTTGTGGGTTAAAGAGCAATTTCAGTATCAATGCTGTCGACTACCTTATTTTATTATGAACATGTTTTTTTGGCTCCTAAACGTTGGTATCAATGGTTTTTGGGGAAAAAAAAAAATCAATTTAGTGATTTCCATTTTAGTTTTCATTTTACCACATAGTACCTCTGTCTAAAGGAAATCATATCTATCTCAGATACCTTCTCTAGAAAATGGGGATAGACTACTTTACCTGTGTAATTCATCAGGTAAGTGCTTAAGGACTCTCTGACTTCTAAGATCTGTTGATTATATTGTGATAGGTAAACTTTCTAGAAACATCAATGTCCATTTATTTACATATTGTCTGTTGCTGCTTTTGAGCTACAACAACAAAGTTGAGTACTTATGACAGAAACTATACGGTTGTCAAGCACAAACTATCTGGCCACTTAAAAAAAAATTTACCAACTCGTTCCAACTGATCACAAAATATCCCTGAAGCTAGCCAACATTATTTGTAATGTTTAGATTTACTGTTGGCAAAATCATTCTACACTTAAAAAAACAAACAGTTGAATGCCACTTTGGGTAACAAGATCAAAGAAAAAACTTTACAGATTTTCAAGTAGATTTAAAAAATCCCTGTGGTGATACCCAATAAATCCAGATGATATAAGTTACTAAAATCAAAAGGCAGTTTAAGAAATAATAGGAAAATAGCAAGTTAAAGTATTTTTTTATTAAAAATTTTATTTTATTTATTTATCTGACAGAGAGAGAGAGAGCAAGCACACAAGCAAGGTGGGGGGGCAGCAGAGGAAGAGAGAGAAGCAGGCTCTCTGCTGAGCAGGGAGCCCAACGCAGGGCTCGATCCCAGGACCCAGGTATCATGACCTGAGCCGAAGGCAGACACTTAACCGACTGAGCCACCCAGGCGCCCCTGCTCAAGTTAAAGAAGTATTATAACAGCTTTCTAGGAATGTCTTAAAATAGATATGCATGTTTTCATATTCCTGCCCAAATTATAAAAACTTAAAGACAAAATGAAATAATCACTACTGCCAAATAAAAAATGAATAGCCTATACAAATGGCTAGTTAAACTTAGATATCCAAGTATACTTAACACATAACACACCTTTGTAATCTGTCAGATTTTTGACCTTGGAACAGTAGGAGGAAGGCCATGTATGACAATGGTTAAGAGAACGGACTTTAGGGTCAGACAAACCAAAGTCAAAAAAGGCAATAGCACTATTTTACAATAACTGTATAAAAGATTCTCCAAATGTATTTTGAAAAAGAATTATTTTTTAAAGGAATTACCTTTTAAATTAAAATTAGTGTTATTATGGAACTACAAACACTGAAAAATCCTAAGAAACTTAAGAAAGGAATATGTAAGGGAAACTGACAGCTAAAAAAATGCTCTCATCTGTAGAAAAAAAATAAATTTCTATTATAGGATGTAACAGAAGCACTTATTTGATTATTTATCTGAAAATAAATCTAGTTAGCTAATTCAGTGATCTGGGTTTTCTCTTCCCAATTATGGGTTGCTGCTTTTTTCTTTTTTTCTCAAAAGGCATACACCAGGTCATTAAAAGTCTGATCTGGCAGTCATCTGAAGCACAAACTGAATGACTTCAAGAAAAACAATGTAGATGCCAAAATCATCTGCTATAATGACGATGGAAACTGCAAGAAAAAGAGGACTGTTTTGTAAATAATCAAGATCAAATTAAAAATTATTTGTGGGCTCAAGGATAGAGATAGCACACTTAGGGTCTTTAGGAACAAATACTGTAATTAAGATACACTGCCAAAAAAGATGACTTGGTGAGACAGTTTTGTTCTGTGTTGTTTAATCTCAATTTCTGCTCTTTATTTAGCATCTCTATCATTGCTTTAAAGATTCTGACCAAACGCCAAGAATTCTGAGATCTAACCAAAATGGAGTAGTAGCCAACTTCTGTGCAATCACCCCAATGACCCATTTTGTACTTCTGAGATAACTGCCAGGACCATGAGGCTGGTTTCCAGATTCTATCCAAAACTGGGAATATCCAAATTTTCAGATGATTCCATATCTGAAAAGGGATTCTAGGAAACAGGGTCTTTTCCTATTATTCTTATTATCTCTGCAAAGAAGACTGTTACATAAAATCAATCTGAATATATAGCTAACATGTAATGAGAAATATAGTTTACAGAAGGAAATTAAAGTTTGATTTACCTGTCCACTTTTCCCTATTTCCAGCTCCATTATAGCAACAGGGGTGTGAATTTGAGCTGAATGCCTTGACTGCGACTTGCCGTCAATTCTCCAACTCAGGCCCCGAAGCCCACTGTCCCAACGGCTCTGGTTCATTAGGCTCTCTCGAATTTTTGTCTTGTGGCTCTTCCAGAATTTGGAAATGACAGCAGCTTGGTCAGATGTGATCCCACCTTGCTTTTTGGTTTGAGCGGTCAAGAATGCCTCCAGCTGGTTGAAATCCATGTCTGCAGATGCAATAGACTATAATGACAGAAAAAAAAATAAATTTGAATTTGGTAAATAAACAGAAAAAGATAGCTTCTTAACTACAGATCATATTTTGAATGATTATTAAATTGCCATTGCTGTTTTTATTTATTTATTTATTTAATTTTTTTTTTTTTTTTTGACAGAGAGAGACACAGCGAGAGAGGGAACACAAGCAGGGAGAGCAGGAGAGGGAGAAGCAGGCTCCCCGCCGAGCAGGGAGCCCGATGCGGGGCTCGATCCCAGGACCCCGGGATCATGACCCAAGCCAAAGGCAGACGCCCAACAACTGAGCCACCCAGGTGCCCCGCCATTGCTGTTTTTAATTATTTTATTTATTTATTTGAGAGAGAGAGTAAGTGAGAGAGAGCAAGCTCGAGTAGAGGAGGAGCAGAGGGAGAGGGAGAAGCAGACTCCCCACTGAGCAGGGAGCCCAACATGGGGCTCGATCCTGGGACTCCAGGATCATGACCTGAGCCCAAGGCAGACGCTTAACCGACTGAGCCATCCAGGCGCCCCGCCATTGCTGTTTTGAGAACAGTAAGCTGCTACATAAACTGAAGTGGAAAATCATCAAAGGTCTGTGGCAATGGAGCCTTCGAGAGGACAGTGACTGTTAATTATCTGGTCTCAAGACAAGATTTTCCTTGCCTCTTCTTTGGTATTTCCTTATCCTCCCCTGGCCATTGGGGTTGGCATGAGCTCCAAACCAGACAAATCATAGTTATCCTCCTTTCTCTGGACACAACAGCTGATCCAAATCAATCTCCTAATTTAGAGCAGGAAAAGAAATGGTCTTGCCTCTTGGGGTCATGGTATCAGAAAAACATGAGGCTAGGATGCAGACTGCTCTCTTTGATCTTTTGGCAAAGGCCTGATTGCAATAAAAAGAATGAAGCCAAGCAGAGTTGAGAGTGGGTTCTAAAGGAGTGATATCCCTGCTCTATAATCCCCAAGGCCCTGGTTCCTGTAAACCTTCCTTCAATTCCGTATGCTATCTCAGCATCCTTTCCACCTTCAGGTACCAAAAAATTTGATTTACTATTCAAGATAGTTTAAGCTATATTCCTATCATTTAGAACCAACAGTTCTGACTAAACTTGGGCAGTAGCATTGAGAACAGTGAGTGTGAAGACAGTATACAAGCATAGTATAGGTAGAGGAAGTAGGACGGGGCTGACAGACAAACATACTGCCTTTCATTCTTCAATTAATGTAAAAAAAAAAACTATATGATAAATGTAACAATGTTTGATAAAGATATTTCACAGTATAATTCAAATAAACATCATCATAAACACCCAAATTCTCTAAGCCACTCAACAGAAACATCAATTTGTATAATATACTATAATTAAGTCAAATTATTTCTACTAGCACTTTGCTTCACAATATCACATCACAATGTAGATGATTCATATCATACTTTTCCTCAAATCATATGAAGGTATCTATTTTGATATAACCTCACCTGTGACAATTTATTTTGGTTGGGTCCCAGTCAATAATATATTGAACTGGGATCAATTCATCCAAATTTAGAATAATCAGAAATTAAATAAGGAACTGATTGTGGTTCGAGTTCAAAGTCATCAATTTTCATTTATTCAAGAAATATTTGAATAGGTACCATGGAATAGACACTGTTCAAGGCATGCCACCTCTATCCACCAGGAGCCTCAGCTGGCAGCCTGGTACTCACTTATTCCTGATTCTTGCCCCCTCCTCCACAACTTGAATTAGTGGTTTTCAACACTGGCTGCACATTAGAATAATGAGGTACATTTTTTTTTTTAAGATTTACTTATTTATTTGAGAGAGAGAGAACTCGAGTGAGCAGGGGGAGGGGCAGAGGAAGAGAAAAGAAGAGTCTTAAGCAGACTCCACACTGAGCACGGAGCCCCCATGTGGGGGTTCAATTCCATGACCCTGAGTTCATGACCTGAGCTGAAACCAGGAGTCTGATGCTTAACCAGCTGTACACCCAGGCGCCCCATGAGGTACATTTTTAAAATATCAATGCCCAGACTCTGGGCAGAAATTCTGATTTCTAAAAATTCTAAAACAGGGCCTAGGCAGTGGCATTGTTTAAAAGCTTCCCAAATCATTCTAATGAGCAACAAAGGTTAAGAACTAAGCCTATATAACATTTTGTTCATCAACTTCTACTGATTCTTATATCTGAAATAATTCTCTAATAATGTGTCCCTTCTGCTCTGTCCCTACTACCCAGTATTGAGTACTTGAGAGCAATCATTCTCTTGTACCTAAACTAGGCTTCTACCTTGTACCTCCTCAACTCTTATCTTCTATACCCCACCAAAGTAATCTAAATGTCAGGGCACCTGGGTACTCAGTCGGTTAAGCCTCCGACTCTTGATTTTGGCTCAGGTCATTGTCTCAGGGTTCTGAGAACAAGCCTCACTTTGGGCTCGGCACTCAGCGCAGAGCCTGCTTGTCCCTCCCCTCTGCTCTTCCTCTCACTCTTTCTCTATCTCTAAAATAAAATCTTTTAAAAAGAAAAAAAATTAATAAAATGTCAATAGGATACTATCACTTCCCTGTGTTAAGGTTTCCAACAGTTGGCTATTACCTGCTATAGTGGTTATCAATTGTAAAAATTCCTGTGTAAGTTATAAGTTACAAATAATGTTATTATTAGTAGTAAAAGAATTAAAGTTTGTAAAATTTATTTTTATAAACATAAATTGGGAGGGTTTTCAAGGTTAACTTTATATTAACAATTCTTGCCTCATTTTAACTGTTTCCTTGAATAGAAGAAAAAAAGAAAATTACAAACACAAGAAACCTACATCAGAATAAATCATGCATATTACTGTTAAGTGTGTCACAGAGGAATAAAATATTGAAAACTGATCATCTAGGGTAGTGGTCCTCAACAAGGTAGTACTGCCCTCCGAAGTAACTTGAAAAATGTTGGAGCTGTGTTTGGTTTCATAGTGATTGCAGTGCTTACTGGCATCTAGTGAGCAGGACCTAGGAATGCTAGGCATCCTACAATGCTCAAGAAAATGAGTTGGCAAACTTTCTGTAAAGTTGTTATTATATATTCCTCTTTTTTTTTTTTTTTTTGGTCCAACTCTAAAAATATACAAACCTAAGATTCTTAGCTCATGAGCTATACAAAAATAGGCAGTGTGGCTCTGGGATGTAGTTTACCAGTCCCTGCTCAAGAACATTCCACAAAACAAACTGACTCATGCCCCACATGACTTGGTAACGTCCCATTTAACATTATGTGGAAAAACCTGTTTATAATTACCCGAACCTAGAAATTAATTTTTTCTTTTTTCATAAAAATATTTTGCAGTTTTAATAAATACCAAATTTTATAGGAATGAAAGTAATATAATTTGTACTTTGGTCAGAACTTTACAAACAGTTGTCGAACATTTTGGAAAATCTCATTACCAATGGCAATACCAGTTAAAATATCTGAATTATCAATATATCTATATAAGTCTGTGTTTATTGTTGCACATTCACAGGGATTCTACATATAGGTACAAGTATATGTTTGATTCACTATATGTTCTAATGCAGTAATGCTTGAATATTTACATTTTAAAATACATTATTTCAAATTATTTTATTATAAATGGACTATATTAGATTTATGTCATGATGTTGATTTGTTAGAAATTATGCATGTTAATTTTATTATATATGAATTATAATTATACATAAATTCTATTTAAGAATAAATAAAGGGGCATTAGAAAATATTTACTGTAGTGCGCCTGGGTGGCTCAGTAGGTTAAGCGTCTGCCTTCGGCTCAGGTCATGATGCCAGGGTCTTAGGATCGAGTCCTGCATCGGGCTCTCTGCTCAGTGGCAAGTCTGCTTCTCCCTCTCCCCTTCTGCTCGTTCTCTCTCTCTCAAATAAGTAAATAAATAAAATCTTAAAAAAGAGAGAAAATATTTACTATAGAAAGGAAACAATGGACATAATAGGTTTGAGAACCACTTGCTCATATCTTACAGCTTCCTGCTTTCCTCACTTGTCATTCACACAGCACTAACCTATTTGAAATTCCCCTACGAGAAATCCTAACATGCTACTTCTTTCTATGTGTCTTTGTCCATTATTCTAACTGCTTGAAATGTCCTTCCGTCACATTAACTTCCACCAGATTAAATGTCCTTCACCAGATTAACTCCTATTTACCATTCAAGACTCATTTCAAGCATGGCTTCTCCAATATTCCTCCTCCCCTAAAAAGGTAAGGGCCCCTTTCTATTCCAGAAATGCCCTAATATCTCTGTCATCACACTTACCTCAATGTAATGGAATTATCTGTTTACAAGTTTATTTCACCCAACAGATTCTAATCTGTGAGGGCAGGGTCTACATTATCTCTGCAATTATAGCATCTAACACAACCCCTAGAATTCATGTTTTTTTTTTTTTTTTTTTTTAGATTTTATTTATTTATTTGAAAGAGAATGAGAGAGAAAGAGCACATGAGAGGGGGGAGGGTCAGAGGGAGAAGCAGACTCCCTGCCGAGCAGGGAGCCTGATGCGGGACTCGATCTCGGACTCCAGGATCATGACCTGAGCCAAAGGCAGTCGCTTAACCAACTGAGCCACCCAGGTGCCCTAGAATTCATGTTCTAAAAAGCACTCACAACCTTAACAACAACTTTTTAAACCAAAAATAATAAATGCTGCAGATCAACATAAAGTCTAGAATTATTAAAAGTTACCAACTTCTTTACAAAATCCTCTCATGTATATCACAAACCATAAACTCCTAGATAAAGATAAAAAATAATCCCAAAGTGATGATTTGTTTGCCTAATCTAGCCTTGCTAAGCAAGGGACTCTGAGCCAAAGGTAATTTAGGCTACGAAATCAGAGGAAAGGGAGAATTTGAATAAAAAATAAAAATGTAAACCATCATATTATTATTATTGGCAAAACTGCTGCTGCTAGAATATAATCACTGAGTGAAGCCACATTATGTCACTGACGGTAGGCAGCTTAGAGAAACTGCTGGTCTCCTAGTCAACATAGATCAGCATTATGCTAAAGATATACTTGACTGGAACATGATGATCCAAAAACAATTTTTATGTTAAAAATTAATAACTATAAATCTGAAACTGAAATTTCAAATAAACACAAAAAGGTAGTAGGAGAGAGAAGGAAGTAAACCCATGCCAAGTTATTCATGGCTACTTCAGAGAAAAGAAACAGACTGATAATTATATATATCTGTGTGTGTGTATATATATAATTCCTATCAAAATTCTAGCAAGAAATTTTGTATATATACACAAAATTATTCTAAAATTTATATGGAAAGCCAAACGAAACAGAATAGATAAAAACAACTTTTGAAAACAAAAACAATAAAGTGGGAGAAAGCAGTCTTCCTCATTTCAAGACTTAAGATGTAGCTACAATAATCAAGACTGTGGTATGTGCAGCAGAGAGGAGACATAAGCTAATGGAATAGAATAACACAAAAACAGACCCACACAAACATGAACAACTGATTTTTGACAAAGGTACAAAAGCAATTCAATGGAGAAAAGAAACGCAGCCTTTTCAACAAAAGGTAGTTAAGTGAGTAGATATACTTAAGTTAAAAAAAAAAGGAACCTCAACATAAATTTCCTAACTTATATAAAAACTAACTTAAAATAGATCGTGGGCTTAGATATAATACAAAACCATAAATCTTTTTTTAAAAATAGAAGACAATCTTTGATATCTACGTAGAACTAGGCAAAGAGGTCCTAGATTCAACACCAAAGCATGATCCATAAAAGGAAAAACTACTATATTCGACCTTATCAAAATTAACTTTGTCCTGTGCAAAAAAAACACTGAAGGGAGGAAAAGGCAGCCTACAAACTGGGAGAAAAAATTTCAAAACAAATATTTGACAAAGGACTAATATCTAAAATATATAAAGAACTTTCTAATTTCAACATTAAAAAACAAATAATCCCATTAGAAACTGGACAAAAGATGAGAAACATTTGACCAGAGTGGATATATAAATGGCAAATAAGTACACGAAAAATGTCCAACATCATTACCCATCAGAAAAATGTGAATTAAAACCACAATGAGGGACACCTGGCTGGCTCAAGTTGGTAAAGCATTTGACTCTTGATCTCAGGGTCATGAGTTTGAGCCCCATATTGAGTGTAGAGATTATTTTTTAAAAATAATATTTAAATAAAATAAATAAAACCACAATGAATTAGAATGGTTACAATTTAAAAACAGTGACAAGACCAAATGCTGCCAGGGATATAGAGAAATTCAATCACTCATACATTGCTTGTGGGAATGTAAAATGGTACACACACAGTGAAAAAGTCTGTCAATTTACTAAAGAAATGAAACATACAATTACCATATGACCTAGCAATATCATTTCTGTGAATTTATCCTATAGAAAGGAGGACTTGGGTCCACAGAAAAAGCTTTAATACACAAATATTTCCCACAGCTTTATTTGTAATACCCCAAAATTAGAAATAAGCCAGATGTCCTTCAACAGGTAAATGGTTAGATAAACTATGATACATCCATACCATGGAATACTTATCTGCAGTAAAAAGGAACTGGACCATTGATATCACAACCTGCATGAATTCCCAGAGAATTACGCTGAATGAAAAACGCCAATCAGAAAAGGTTATACACTGTATTATTCCATGTATATAATATTTTTGAAAGGATAAAATTACAGAAATGGAAAACAGATTAGTGGTTGTCAGGGGTTAAAAAAGGAGTGAGGGCTTTGAGAAAGACATGGTCACAGCTACAGGAGAGATCAGGTCCACAGTCTCCTGCTTCTGACTCACCACTGTTCACGCTTGCCCAGGAACAAGTTGGTCAGGAAGCCACATCACAGCCATGGTTTTAAAAAGATACTAGAAAGACATCTGTGGAACTGGAGGTGTTGATGCACCAAATTAGAATTACCCTAACCAGTCACAGTGTAAAATCTCTGGATAAGGTGTATGCTCAAAGAGAAAAAGAACCAGTTCAGATGCCTACTAGGACTCAGAATCAGTACAAGAAAAACTCCTTAGGCTGGAGAGTCTAAGATGTTTGTTTTTTTTTTTTAAGATGAGGATCCATTAGGGACTCACTGACTCCCACAGTCCTTCTGAAACTGTTAAACCGATTACTTCCATCAGTATTTAACCAGGAGTCAAGGTTGAAGTCACCACTGCAGATATTATCAACTATTTTAATAAATTGATTATCGGTTGTTTGAAAATAAAGGAAGGGGTGAGGATGGGTGGGAGGAAAATGAATATGGCTATAAAACTTCAACATGAGGGATCCTACTAGTAATGGAAAGTTCTACATCCTGACTGAATCAATGTCAATATAGTACTATAGTGGGTTTTCTTTTAGATTTTTTATTTATTCATTTGAGAGTGACCAAGCGAGAGCATGAGCAGGGGGAGGGTCAGAGAGAGAGGGAGAAGCAGACTCCCCGCTGAGCAGGGAGCCTGATGTGGGGCTTTGATCCCAGGACGCTGGGATCATGACCTGAGCTGAAGGCAGATGCTTAACCAACTGACTCACTCAGGTGCCCCAGAAAGTACTACAGTTTTACAAGAGGTTGCCATTGGGAGAAGTGCTCAAGTGTACAAGGATATCTTTTTCTACTATTTCTTACAGCTGCATATGAATCTATAATTATCTCTAAATAAAAAGCTTAATTAAAAAAAAAAACCTGGGGGCACCTGGGTGGCTCAGGCATTAAGCGTCTGCCTTTGGGTCAGGTCATGATCCCAGGATCCTGGGATCTAGCCCCACATCGGGCTCCATGCTCCGTGGGAAGCCTGCTTCTCCCTCTCCCACTCCCCCTGCTTGTGTTCCCTCTCTCGCTGTGTCTCTCTCTCTCTGTCAAAATAAATAAAATCTTTAAAAAAAAAACCTGTAAAGACTTCTCTAGCTTCCAGATTTCAGTTCTAATTCTTCAATACGGTTTACAAGGTGAATCATAAACAGGTACCTCCCTCTACCTCTCTAGCTTTGTGTCTCTTCATCTTCCCCTACCTCTTACAATCTTCCACCCACTCAATCTCCCTCCATCCATACTGAACTCATTTTAGCTCATAAAACTGCTGTTCTTCCACTACCCTCTGGATCTTTGCCTATGTTGTTCCTTCTGCCTAGAACATCTTAGTTGCTGTTCCTTCAACCCCTTTTTTGACACTACCTTGTTTTCAGGCTTTAACACAGATGTTACTTTGTAGGCTGCATAGTAAATTAGTGGTATTTATCACAATGTAGGGGAACTGCCAGGCCCATACCTCACTCTAACATGTGAGCACTTCTAGAGGGCACAGACCTTGCCCCACCTGTTTATCTTTAATCTCTAGGTCCTAGCATAGTGACTGGGTCCTAGCTAGTGACTGATCACATAGTAGGTGATCAGTAAATATATGATGAATGAGTGAATCTGGACTCCCAAAACACCTGGTCTTGACTACTCATTTGACTGCAGGAAAATCTTTTAGTCTTGTTGCACCTGGGTTTCCTTATTTACAATATAGAAATATAGAATGTGACAATTTTAAAACCTGGCTACAATATTCTTGACCCCTCTCCAAATGAAAGTTAAGAGTCTATATCCCAATCCCTAGAATATGGGCTGTGTGACTGCTTGTCCAAAGGTCACGGCAATTCCAACTAAAGTTGACCCCTCAGTAACACAGGGGTTGGGGCACTGACACCCCCAGCACAATCAAAAGTCCACATAAAACTTTTGATTCCCTAAAAACTTAACTACTAATAGCCTAAAGCTGACTGGAAGCCTTACCTTCCCATTAACATAAACAATTAACACATATTTTGTATGTTATATGTACTATATACCATATTCTTACAATAAAGTAAGGCAGAGAAAAGAAAATGTTATTAAGAAAATTCTAAGGAAGAGCAAACACATTTACAGTACTGTACAAAACCTGCATTACCCACAGTAAGTAGACCCATACAGTTTAAACCCTTGTTGTTCAAGGATCAACTGTATATGACATTTTGGAAAAGGCAAAATTATAAAGTTCTAACAGTAAAAAGATCATGGTTGCCAGGGGTTGGGGGGAAAGGAAGGGATAAACAGAACACAGGATTTTTAGGGCAGTGAAACTATTCTATATGATAATGTAATGGTAGATACACATCATTATACATTTGCCAAAATCCATTAAATGTACAACAGTAAGAGTGAACCCTAAAGTAAACTATGGACTTTGGGTGACGTTGGTTCATCCACTATAACAAATTCACCACTCTGGTGCAGGATATTGATTGTTGGGGAGGCTGTGCATATGTGGGGACAGGGGCAGACGGAAAATCTATACTTTCTGCTCAATTTTGCTGTGAACCTGAAACTACTATAAAAACTAAAGTCCTTTAAAAAAAAAAAAAAGGTTCAAAAAAGATCATGGCAGAATGATGCTGTGTCAATTTTCAGGCTCAGGTTTTAAGAAACTGGCAACTTCCATTTTGTCCCTTGTAAGAGGTTTGCTCATAGAACCCAGGTACTAAGCTATAGGGAGCTCATACAGACTATCTCATAAGGACTCTGGCCTCCAGCCCTCAGTCTATCACTAAGCTTCTAGCCAATAGCCAGCACCAAATAGCCAGTTAATGATGCATTTTGGGAAGTGGATCAGACAGCCTCCAGTTGAGTAAACACCTTATGAAAAGAGCCTTCCCCTCTGAGTTCTGCCTAAAGTTCAGATTCATTAGCTAAATAAATGACTGCTATTGTTTTAATAAATAAATAAAAGGGGCGCCTGGGTGGCACAGTCAGTTAAGCATCTGACTCTTGGTTTTGGCTCAGGTCATCATCTCAGGGTCATGAGACTGAGCCCTACATCGGGCTCAGTGCAGAGTTTGCTTGAGATTCTTTATCCCTCCTTCTCTGCTCCTCCTGCTCATGCTCTCTTTCTAAAATAAATAAATAAATCTTTAAATTAAATTAAATTAAATCAAAAAATAAAATAATAAACAAATAATAAATAATCAACTGAACTGAATGATGCCCTTTTTTAATAAACTGCTCATTATCAAGTATATTACTTATTTAAGTAATTAAAGTTAAAAGGCTAATATTTGAAAATTGGAAACTTTGATATTAATCAACCCCAAAGCATTTTAGTCCTAAAGCAATCTATTGTATTTTAATACTTACATACAATCATTAATCTCTTCTTCCTGCTTGAAAGCAAGAGTATTTACAGTTGGCACTAAAGATTAAACCACAGAGAATTCCTATTATTCGCTGGTAGACAAAACATAGCTTTTTCCATTAAGCTTCTAGTTTATTAGAGTGGTATTTCAAACAAAGGCCCAGTGCTTAAAACAAACACAGATAAATGGTATTTAGTGAAATACATACTTTCATACAATGTAAACTTCATATATCAGAGCAAAGTGATTCCATATTATCACCTAATATGAATGCTTCAATGACACACACTTCTGCCTCGGGTTTTTCAATAAAAATGGCAACCTCTCTGAAAAAATAAACCAGAAAACACCTTTAGAAATTACTAGGTTCCAGATGCACTTGTTCTCATTTTTAACTAAGAAACTTTACACAGCAAAACTAACCAAAAAGTAGAGTTACCACATACTCACAATCCCTCCACCCATGCACATACAGCTTTCCCTACCATCAATATCCACATCAGTGTGGTACTTTGTTACAAAGGACAAATCAATACTGACACATCATTATTAACCAAAGTCTATAGTTTACATTATGGTTCATTCTTGTTGTACATTCTATAAGTTTTGTCAAAAGTATAAACAACATGTATAGTTACACTGCTCTAAAACCTCTTGTGTTCTACCTCTTCATCTCTCCCTCCCTCCCCCACCAAAACAATCTATAAATGTCAATTAGATCTAGTTAACTGATTGACCTGTTTGGCTCAACTACGTCCTTATTGATCTTCTGCCTGATGGATCTGTCTATTATGAATAGCAGGGTGTTGAAGTCTCCCAACTACAATAGTGGATTTGTCTATTTCTCCTTGCAGTTCTACAACTTTCTGCTTCATGTATTTTGACAATATGCTGCTAGGTGCATACATGTTGAGGAAGATGTCCTCAACATCTTCTTGAAGATTTGACCCCTTTATTATTATGTAATGTCCCTCTTTATCCATAACAATTTTCCTTGCTCTAAAGTCTACTTCAGAGGTGCCTGGGTGGCTCAGTCAGTTAAGCATCTACCTTCAGCTCAGGTGGGCTCCCTGCTCAGGGGTGAGCTTGCTTCTCCCTCTCCCTCTGCCTGCCACTCTCCCTGCTCGTCCTCACTCTGTCTATATATATATCAAATAAATAAATAAAATCTTAAAAAATAAATAAACTCTGAGGTGCCTGGGTAGCTCAGTCAGTTAAGAGTCTGCCTTCAGCTTGGGTCATGATCCCAGGGTCCTGGGATCGAGCCCTGCATCGGGCTCCCTGCTCAGTGGTGAGTCTGCTTCTCCCTCTCCCTCTGCCCCCACCCCCCATCTTGTGCTCTCTCTCTCAAATAAATAAATAAAATCTTAAATAAATAAATAAATAAACTCTGTTTTATCTGAATTAATATAGCGACTCCAGTTTTCATTTGATTAGTGTTATCATGGTATATCTTCCTCCATCTTTTTACTTTTAATCAGTATGTGTCATATTTAAAATGGGTTTCTAATAGTCAACATACAGTTGAGTCTTGTTTTTTTCATCTACTCTAATAGTCTCAGTCTTTTAATTGGTGTAAAACACATATGGTATAAAAACTGATACAACTGCAAAGAGAAATACATGAATCCACTATTATAGTGGGAGAATTAAACACCCCTCTATTGGTAATTAAAAGATCCAGTACGCAGAACACAGTTTAAATAAACAATACTATCAACTGGATCTAACTGACATCTATAGAGTACTTCATCCAACAACAGCATGATACACATTCTTCTCAACCTCACACAGAACACTGACCAAGATAGACCACATTCTCAGCTACACAACACACCTTAATACATTTAAAAGAATAGATATCATACATGTCTGGGGTGCCTGGATGGCTCAGTCAGTTAAGCACCTGCCTTCAGCAGAGGTCATGTTCTCAGGATCCTAGAAGAGAGCCCTGTGTTGGGCTCCCTGTTCAGCAAGGAGTCTGCTTCTCCCTCTCCCTCTACCCACCCCCCACCTCCGGCTCATACTCTCTCGCTCTCAAATAAATAAATAAATAAATAATCTTTTTTAAAAAAAGAAATCATACATGTCTGCTCTCAGACAACAATGGAATTAAACTAGAAATCAGTAACAGAAAGGTAGCTGAAAAATCCCAAAATGGTTGGAAATTAAATAACACACTTTTATTTAAGATTTTATTTATTTGAGAGAGAGAACACAAATGAGAGAGAGAGTGCATGCTAGCAGCGGGCAGGGGGAGAAGGAAAGGACAAGCAGACTCTGGGCTAAGCACGGAGCCCGATGTGGGCTTGATTCCAGTACCCTGGAATCATGACCTGAGCTGAAGGCAGACACTTAACTGACCGAGCCACCCAGGTGCCCCAAATAACACACTTTTAAATAACACATATGTCAAACAAATACCAAAAGAAAATTTAACATATTTTAAACAAATTTAAAATGAAAATACCTAATTTGTGGGATGCAATGAAGGCAAGTGTTACAAAGAAATTTATAGCACTGAATACATATATTAGAAAAGAAGAAAAATCTGAATGAATAATCTAAACTTTCACTTTAGGAAACTAGAAAAAGAAGAGCAAATTAATCCAAAGTAAGCAGAAGAAAAGAAATAATAAATATTAGAGCAAAAATCAATGAAATTGAAAGCAGGAAATCAACTGAGGAAATGAATTAAACCAAAAGCTGGTTCTTCAAAAAGATCAATAAAAGTAATAAACCTCTAGCCAGGTAAACTAAGAAAAAAAAAGAGAAGAAATAAATTACTAACATTAGAAAAGAAAGACGGGCCATCATTAACGACCCCATGGACATTAAAAAGATAATAAAGGACTATTATGAACAACTATATGCCCACAAATTTGATAACCTGGAAGAAATGGAACAGTTTCTGGAAACTCACAGTCTACAAAAACTCAGGAGAAATGAATCATCTGACTGGGCCTTCGTCTATTAAAGAAATGGAATCAATAATTAATAACTTTCCAAAACAGAAAGTACCAGGTCCAGATCGGTTTACTGGTGAGTTTCACCAAACATTTAAGGAAGGAATTATACCAATTTTCTACACTCTTTCAGAAAATAGAAGCAGAAGGAATAGGGCACCTGTGTGGCTCAGTTGGTTAAGCATCTGCCCTTGGCTCAAGTCACGACCCCAGTGTCCTGGGATCGAGTCCTGCATCAGGCTCCCAGCTCCACGGGAAGCCTAGTTCTCCCTCTGCTTCTGCTTCCCTCTCTCTGTGTGTCTCTCATGAATAAATAAATAAAATATTTTTTAAAAAAGAAGCAGAAGGAATACTTCCAAACTCATTCCATGAGACAAGCATTATTCTAATACCAAAACCAGACAAAGATGTTATAAGAAAAACAGCCATAAACTAGTATCTCTCATGAACATAAATACAAAAATCCTCAACAACCTATTAGCAAATCGAATCCAATAATGTCTAAAAAGATTTATACATCACAACCAACTGGGATTTATGCAAGGATGGTTCAATATTCAAAATTCAATTAATGTAATCCATCATATCAACAGGCTAAAAAAGAAAAATTACATGTTCACATCAATAGATGCAGAAAAAGCAACAACAAATGCTGACAAGGATATGGAATAAAAGAAATCTTACTCATTACAGGTAGAAATGCAAAATGGAATATCCACTTTAGATGACATTGGCAGTTTCTTACAAAACTAAACATATTCTTACCATACAATCCAGCAATCACACTATTTAACCAAATGAGTTAAAAGCTTATATCCAAACAAAACTTAAACATGGATTTTTTTTTTTTTTAAGATTTTATTTATTTGACAGAGAGAGACACAGCAAGAGAGGGAACACAAGCAGGGGGACTGGGAGAGGGAGAAGCAGGCTTCCTGTGAAGCAGGGAGCCCAATGTGGGGATCGATCCCAGGACCCCAGAATCATGACCTGAGCTGAAGGCAGACGCTTAACGACTAAGTCACCCAGGCGCCCCTACACATGGATATTTATAGCAGCTTTAATCATAACTGCCAGAGCCGGGAAGCAACCAAGACGTCCTTTAGTAGGGGAATGGCTAGATAAACTGTAGTATATCCAGACAATGGACTATTATTCACTACTATTAAAATAAAAAATAAAAAATAAATTTAAAAAAAGAGCTATCAAGCCATGAAAAACATAAAAGAAACTTAAATGCCTATTACCAAATGAAAGAAGTCAATATGGAAAAGCTATATACTTTATGATTCCAATTATATGACATTCCAGAAAAGGCAAAACCATGGACACAGTAAAAAATCAGTGGCTGCCAAGGGTTCAGAGGGAGAGAAGGACGAATAGGTGGGGCACAAGGGATTTTTAGGCAGTAATACTATTCTGTATATTGTACAGAATCTGACACTATAAAGGTGGACACAAGCCGTTATACGTTTGTAGAGATGGAATGTACCAACAAAATGTACAACACAAGGAGTGAACTCTAATGCAAACTATTAACTTTAGTTAATAATAATGTAATCAACATCAGCTCATCAACTGTAACAAATACACTACACTAATGCAAGATGCTAATAATAGGGGATATTGCAAGGAGAAGGAGTGTGAGGGGCTGTAAAGTAATTCTCTGTACATTCCACCCAATTTTTCTGTATAAAACTGATCTAAAAAGTAGTCTATTTTTAAAAAATGACTGACAGATATAACATGCATAAATTTTAGATATGCTAAAATAAGAGTCAAATACAAAGAATATAGATTGTATGATTCCATTTAGGAAGTTCAGTAAATGAATTAGAATTATATCTATCAACATGGATAGAGTACAAACAGAATGCTGAACAATAATAAAAAAAGGCAAATGCACACAAACACATAAAGTATGATGCTATTTATATGAAAATATTAGATGACAAATACTGTAAATTTAAAAAATATGTAGTAAGACTGTAAAGTCATGCATGAGATTGTTAAACACTTAATGCAGGATATTGATTACTTCAGAGAACAGGGAGAATGAAATCTGAGAGATATAGAGAGGGCTCTAATAGGATCTATAATTTTCTTTGTTATGTTTTCAATAAAACTTTAAAAAAATAGAAAAAGTTGTGAAGACAGGACAGAGTTTCAATACACCAATTTCCCAGTTTATTAACATCTTCCATTACTATGGTACACTTACGACAATTAATGAACCAATATTGATACATTATTTTAATTTAAAAAAATTTTTTAAGCATGGAGCCCAACGTGGAGCTTGAACTCATGACCCTGAGATCAAGACCTGACCTAAAATAGTCGGATGCTTAACCAACTGAGCTACCCAGGCACCCCGATACAATTTTATTAACTACAGTCTATATTCATACTTTCTTAGTTGTTTTTTTTTTTTAAGTTTATTTATTTTTTTAGTAATCTCTACACCCAACGTGGGACTGGAACTCACAACCCGGAGATTAAGAGTACTCTGCTCTTCAAACTAAGCCAGCCAGGCACCTCCACAGTTTGTTATTTAGTTGTTTTTTGGGTTTGTTTTTTTTTTAAGATTTTATTTTTAAGTAATCTCTACACCCAACATGGGGCTCAAACTTACAACCCTAATCAAGAGTTGCATGTTCTACCTACAAGACAGCCAGGTGCCCCGCATACTTTCTTAGTTTTGATCTAACATCCTCTTAATGTTCCAAGATCCCATCCAAGTTACATTACATTTAGTCCTCATTTCTCCTTAAGTTCAAGTGGCAGTGATAGTTTCTCAAACTTTCCTTGTTTTTGTTAACTTGACAGTTTTGAGGAGTACTGGTCAGTTATTTTGTAGAGTGCCCTTTAGCTGGAATCTGCCTGATGATTTTCTCATAGTTAGACTGGGGTTATGGGTTTTGGGGAGGAAGACCACAGAGGTAAATTGCCATTCTCATCACACCATATCAAGGGTACATGCTATCAACATGGCTTATCACTGTTAAAGACACCTGGCTGAGGTAATGTTTGTCAGCTTTCTCTACTGTAAAATAATTTTCCCAACTTCCTCCTCTTTGGAAGGTGTCACTATGAGAGGCCCACACTTAAGAAACAGGAAGTTATGATCTATCTCCTTAAGGACAAAGCACCTACATAAATCATGTGGAATTCTATATGAGCCTATAATGTTGTAAAGTATATAAAAAAAAGATTAAAGGCCTCTTGCCTCCCTTTCTTCCCCCACAGCACACACACAAAGGGAAAGAAAAATATCAAAGTTGTTATCACTGTTAAAATTAGAGTTTTTAAATTTTTTTTCATTTTTTAGCACTTTCCAAATTTTCTTTAATGAGCATTTTCTGCCTAGATAATGAGGTTTCTTTTACTTTACTTTTTTTTTTAAAGATTTTATTTGAGAGACAGCGCGCACTCGAGAGAGAAAGAGAGAGAGAGCGAGCAAACGCACAAGCAGAGGGAAAAGCAGTCTCCCCACCGAGCAGCGAGCCCGATGCAGGACTCAAATTCCAGGATTCTGGGATCATGACCTGAGCTAAAGGCAGACGCTTAACTGACTGAGCCACCCAGGCACCCGGATTTCTTTTACTTTAACCATGCCTATTGTCATTTATAGTCATTATAATCTAAGAATTACTAATTTCTCCAGTTTTATTCCCTATCAAAAATATAATAAATCTAGATCAATATGAATGGTTCTGGGAGCACCCGGGTGGCACAGTCAGTTAAGCATCTGCCTTCAGCTCAATCATGATCCCAGGGTCATGGGATCCCGCCCCCATGGGGCTCCCTGCTCAGTTGAGAGCCTGCTTCTCCTTCTCCCTCTGCCCCTCCCCCCCTGCTCGTGCTCTCTCTCTCTTTCTCAAATAAATAAAATCTTAAAAAAAAAAAAAGAAAGAAAAATCTTGGTTCTTATGACCAAGAATAAATATTAGGGACATGAATTCAATGACCCAAAGCACTATTTTTTAAAAGTTCACCAAACATAAGCAGTAAATGCAACTTCACAACTTATAGCTATTTTTAATGAACTAGACAAATATTGCCAAAGATAAATAATAAACTTCTAGGATAAGTATCTTATTGACTAAAATACAAGATGACCTTGAATTTGGGTAATTATATTTTCCCAAGAATGAAAAAAAAAATTTAATTATAGGAAATTTTCTTTGTCATGGTCAGTACTGCTAGTAACTCATAAATATACTTAAAAAAAAAAAGCAGAAAATCCTCAACCACAAATAGTATATTTATAACCACAAATAGTAAATAACTAAGTCTTCTACCAGTCATATTATATGTGGGGTTTTTAATACTATAAGGAAAAAAATATTGCTGGAGGGGCGCCTGGGTGGCTCAGTCAGTTAAGCCGCTGCCTTCGGCTCAGGTCATGATCCCAGGGTCCTGGGATCGAGCCCTGCGTCAGGCTCCCTGCTCAGTGGAGAGTCTGCTTCTCCCTCTCTCTCTGCCTACTTGTGCTCTCTCTCTATCTCTCTGTCAAATAAATAAATAAAATCTTTAAAAAAAAAAAAAATATTGCTGGAATAATGCAAGGGAGTTGTCTGAATAAAGGATAGTTATTTCTTTAGTGGCTATGTTGTGTCTAAGAAAAAAAGAATGATTATTAGTGGCTACCTTATGTCTCAGAAAAAAAAGAATGATTATTAATTAAGATAACATATCAAATATAAATACTTGCTTCTCCAACCACTTAATGGGAACAGTAATTAAGGATTTCAAAAAGCTATCCACTCCCCTAATCTCCATTAAGTAAGTAAACTGGAACACATCATGCAGATTTAAATTCATCATCACTTCTGAAGAAAACAGACTGACAAGCATAGAAGGCTACCAAGTACTAACAATAGTTCACCCCCATAGAAACTACTCATGGTAACCAAAAACAAATCTTTACTTGTCAACAGTTCTGTCAAGGTCCCAAGCATTTGCTGATAAAATGTGTAGTTAAGCCTATAAACTACAGAATGCTGCCAGTTGTTAGCACAAAGAAATTAAGACCTTGAAAAATTAAAGCAATTTGCCTCTAAAGACAATTAATATTAGCTTGTTAGTAAAGGGTCTTAAAGAGAATGATTTTTCTCCTGATTTATTCCATCAGAATTTTTTTGTCAGAAATATATATTTACACAATAAAAGACCAAATATCAGGTAAAAAGTACGTAGTTGCATTTCTATAATCTCCTGAAATAAAATTTATATAATGAGCTAAAGCAAGTAAAACTGTCTAAAAAACAGTTTAAAAATTAGCATTTTCTAAAGCTCTTAAAAATTTTGTTTTACTTTTATTTTTTTTAAAGATTTTATTTATTTATGTGAGAGAGAGACAGAAAGAGAGAGAGAGCATGGGCAGGGGGAGGGACAGAGGGAGAAGCCGACTCCCTGCTGAGCAGGGAGTCCACAATGGGCTCGAAACCAGGGCCCCAGGATCACGACCTGAGCCCAAGGCAAACACTTAACTGACTGAGCCACCCAGGCACCCCGAAAATTTTCTTGTTTTAAAAAACTAAGTACTTCCCTTGAAATTGTTTATGCTGTTATTTTAAGTAGAACCTGGTCCAAAACTTAAGTAAAAATAGTCCAAAAGAAAAGCAACTCAGTTTTGTCCTTTACCTTTAGTAAATTAGTGAAATCTGATTTATTGCTCTTAATAGTTAATTAGAAAAAGGTTTTGTGGCTTCAAGCATATTTCTCTTGGCTTCAGTTTCCATAAAATTAAACAAAAGGGATGGTGTTAAACAATTTCTGGGTACCCCCCAAATAATAATGTTCCATGCTGCTATATCTATAGACTGAGCTATATAAAATTACTAGTATTCAATGGTTTTTGACTTATAGAAATGGTAATTTGAAATGGCTCAAATTACTAAATCTCCTAGGTTTTATTCCCTCCTAGGCACTATCTCTGACATCAATTTTTTAAAGTAGAGCAAAATGTTTAAAAGCCAGTAATGACAGCTGGCTCCCAGATGCCATTCAGAACTGAATATACTTTATTAGAATTTTTTAGAGGGGGGAGGGGGACAAGGAGAGAGAGAATCTTAAGCAGGCTCCATGCCCAGCACAGAGCCCCACATGGGGCTTGAGCTCACAACCCTGAGATCATGACCTGAGCTGAAATCAAGAGTCGGCCACTTAACTGACTGAGCCACCTAGGTACCCCAAAAATTTTTTTAAAGCCTATTTTATCCCTGAAGAAAAAGATGATAATCTGATATGGAAACCCTCCTAAATTACTATTTCACAATTCAGTTTTGAATATTTGCAGACTTTGTATTAGCCCATTCGGTTTTATGACATCTCTTAGTTATCACCATATAATCACTATCACTGAGTTTCCACCACCTATCAGGGCCAGTCCTAAGCTCTCAAATAAGATAAATAACATATGAACCTGCCCTTAAAGAGCATTCAATCTACTGTGTTAACCAAAAGCATCCTTGGCTTTCCCAATTTGCCAGAATATCTAGAGCAATGATGCCCAAAGCGCAACTGGCAAACCAATGCCAGCCCACAAACTTCATTACCAGTCTTCTATGATGTGATTATAGAAACGGATAGTAAAGATTTATAACTTTTGTGGTAATGTGATGGTAATTTTATGAATTTTATGTCAATTAATCTAATAAAATAACTAGAGCTTATAATTTTATGTTTTTGGTGAGAAATTAAAAAATGTTTAAAAACAACACACACATGCACACGCACATGTACACACACACACAAAAAAACTAGTCCTCAATGTACATTATTTAAGAAGCACTAAGATTGGTCGGGGCCGGGGGGGCAGGGGGTGGCGCAGGAAGGGAAGGGTCAGTCCAAGATGGTGGTGAAAGAAGGTCCTAAGCTTAGCTTCTCCCATAGACACACCAAATCTGTACCTACATATGGAACAATTCCCTGTGAAAAATAACTGAAAACTAGTAGCAGTTTGAAAGATGCCTAGATGATATGTGAAGATTCATTTGCTAATCTTAAAGCATCTGCTGGAGAGACAGGGTAAAGCTGATACTCTCTTTAGAGACAGAGTGCTGGAGGATGTCATTTTTGCATTCTCCCTCTGTCCTGCTGGGACAAGTGGGTATGCGTTGATGTGGCACCATCCCACTACCTTGCTAAGGCCAGTGGGAGCAAAAGGATGCATCACTTTCCAGATCCCTGGCAGGGGCCAGTGGGCCCCAACTGTCATGGCATTCTCCCACTCCCCTGTTTAAAGCCAGTGAGCTTGGGCAGCTGCAGCACTCCCCTGCTCCTTGGTTGGGACAGCAAGCACAAATGGTCATGGCATTCTCCCACACCCTTGCTAAAGCCAGTGAGTGCTGGTGGTTGCAGCACTGCCCCATTCCCTGACTGGGGTTGACAAAGTGCAAGTAAGTAGTCATGGCACTCTCCCACTGCCTTGCTAAAGCCCTAAAGCTGGCAGGGGCACAGACAAGGCACTCTTCCCGATGTATCACTGAAGCTGGTGGGCATGTAGTCAAGGTATTTTCCTTCTACCTTGCTAAAGCCAGTGAGCTTGCCCTACTCCCTATGCTCTCCACCTACTCCACTAAAGCCGACAGGCACATGTAATCCACAGAGGGGACACCCCTTGATCACCTGGCCTTGGTGGCCAAGGGGGTTTGTGTTTGTGGGCTCCACAGGACTGCAGTAATCAAACAGTTCTTGGTAGTGTCCAGGGCACTGTATAAACAGCAGACAAAAACATACCCCCATTCTTCCTGAGAAAAAGGCCCCCAGTCTTCCTGAAGCACTAGCTCAGCACTTCAGTCTGAGCAGGTTCAAGTCTGCCACACATTCTAGAAACTACTGAGGTCCTCTCAGAGAATGTAAGACAGGAGACACCAACCTTGCATACTCCCCTGGCCTCACTACAGCTCAACAATACCTCCCAAAAAGAATATACACATATCTGGAAGCCTGATTTTTGCAACTATCTCCCAGGGGACACCTCCAGATCTTCTGGTCTAAAGGCCAGCAAGGTTTACAATTATGGCCCCACAAGACAGTATATATTTTTAGGCTGCTGCCTTAGGGTCTGGTTTCTTATCAGCCTGAAATTAAGGTGCTAAATAAGATCCCTCCTGTTGGAATACTGACAGATCCCCCTGGAACACCCTCAACAATGGGGACCTATCCAGAACAAATCACGCTGTTTAGAAAACCACAAAGGTTCAAGAGCAAGGGAAAGGTTGAACAATAAGGTTCATCATCTATAAAAGGTCACTCCTCCAAGAAAGGCAGAGGTAGCTGTTTTGTCTAATACACAGAAACACAGAATCAAACAAACTGAGGAAACAAAGAATATGTTCCAAATGAAAGAAAAGATAAAACCTCAGAAACAGACCTTAAGAAAATGGAGAGAAGTAATTTACCTGATAAAGAATTCAAAGTAATGGTTATAAAGATGGTCACCAAACTTGGGAGAAGAATGGACTAACACAGTGAGAACTTTTACAAAGTGACAGAAAATATAAGAAAGTACCAAACAGAAGTCACAGAGCTGAAAAATAAATCTTAAAAAAAAAAAAAAAGGAAGAAAGAAAGTCAAACCACAAGGGAAAGAAAGCAAAATAAGAAGAAAGGAACAGAGAGGAACTACAAAATTGTCCAGGAAACAATTAAAAAATTGGCAGTAAGTACATAATATGAATAATTATTTTAAATGTAAATGGACTAAATCTGCCAATCAAAAGACACAGAGTGGATGAATGGATTAAAAAACTCTTTTATATGCTGCATACAAGAGAGTCACTTCAGATGTAAGGACACATACAGACTGAAAGAGAAGGGATGCAAAAAAATACTCTATGCAAACAAAAATAAAAAGAAAGCTGGTGTAGCCACACTCAAATGAGACAAAATAGATTTTAAAACAAAGAAGTGCATTATATAATGATAAAGCAGTCAATTCAATAAGAAGATATAACATTTGTAAATATATATGAACCCAACATAGGAGCACTAAAATGTATAATACAAAGATTAACAGGTCTAAAGAGGTAAACTAACAGCAATACAATAACTGTAGAGGACTTTAACACTCCACTTATATCAACAGATAGATCAGCCAGACTAAAAAATCAGTAAGAAAACATCAACCTTAAACAACACACTAGACCAAATGGACTTTAAATAGATACATATAGAACATTCCATCTAAAAGCAGAACAGGGGCACCTGGGTGGCTCAGCTGGTTGAGCATCCAACTCTTGGTTTTGGCTGAGGTCATGATCTCAGAGTCATGAGATCAAGCCCTGCTTCAAGCTCTGCTGGATAGTCTCTCCGTCTTCTTCTCCCTGTGCCCCTCCCCTGCTCTCTCGCGCACACTCTCCCTCTCTCTCTAAAATAAGTAAATGAATCTTTAAAAAAATAAAATAAAAGCAGCAGAATAGGAGGTCACTGGCTGGCTCAGTCAGTAGAGCATGTGACTCTTGATCTCAGGGTCATGAGTTCAAGCCCCACATTGGGAACTGAGCTTACTTTAAATAAATACAGAACTTTAAAAAATAAAATAAAATAAAGTAAAATAAAATAAAATAAAAGCAGCAGAACACACATTCTTCTCAAGTGCACATGGAACATTTTCCAGGACAGAGCACATGTTAGACCACAATACAAGTCACAACAAATTTAAGAAGACTGAAATCATATCAAGCTTCTTTTCCAACCAGAAAGGTACGAAACGTGAAATTAACTACAAAAAGAAAATTGGAAAAATCACAAATATGTGAAGATTAAACAATATGCTACTAAACAACTATTAGATCAAAAAAGAAACCAAAAGGGATAAAAATGCCTAAAGACAAATGGAAATACAACATACCAAAATCTATGGGATGCAGCAAGAGCAGTTCTAAGAGGGAAGTTCATAGCAATACAGGCCTACCTCAAGAAACAAGAAAAATCTCAAACAATCTGTATTTTACACCTAAAGGAACTAGAAAAAGAATAAACAAACTCCAAAGTTAGTAGAAGGGGAAAAAAAGGTCAGAGATGAAACAGAGGCTCAAAAAAACAATAGAAAAGATGAATGATACTAAGAACTTGTTCTTTGAAAAGAAAATTGACAAACCCTTAGCTAGACTTAGCAAGAAAAAAAAAGGGGGGGAGAAGGCTCAAATAAAATCAGAAATGAAAGAAGTTACAACACATACCACAGAAATAAAAAGGATCATAAGAGACTACTATGAACAATTACATGGCAACAAACTGGACACACTAAAAAAGACAGGTAAATTCCTAAAAACATCCTGAATAGGGGTGCCTGGGTAGCAAAGTTGGTTGGGCATCCAACTCTTGGTTTCAGTTCAGGTCCTGACCAGGTCATGAGACTGAGCCCTGAGTCGGGCTCCACACCCATCATGGAGTCTGCTTGAGTTTCTCTCTCCCTCTCCCTCTGCTTCTCCCCACAGCAGCCCCCCCAAATAAATAAATCATTTTAAAATGGACATTAAGGAGGATATGTGATGTAATGAGCACTGGGTATTATATAAGACTGATGAATCAACTGGGGCACCTGGGTGGCTCAGTTGGTTAAGTGAGTGCCTTTGGCTCAGGTCATGATCCCAAGGTCCTGGGATCGAGCCCCATATCGGGCTCCCTGCTCAGTGGGGAGCCTGCTTCTCCCTCTTCTGCTCCCCCTGCTTGTGCTCTCTTTCTCTCTCTTGCTCTGTCAAATAAATAAATAAAATCTTAAAAAAAAAAAAGACTGATGAATCACTGACCTCTACCTCTGAAACTAATAATACATTATATGTTAATTAACTGAATTTAAATTTAAAAAGAAACTAAAAAAATAAAATGAATGGCTACTGATAAAAATAAATAAAATTTTTTTTTTTTAAAGATTTTATTTATTTGACAGAGAGAGACACAGCAAGAGAGGGAACACAAGCAGGGGGTGTGGGAGAGGGAGAAGCAGGCTTCCCACAGAGCAGGGAACCTGATGCAGGGCTCGATCCCAGGACCCCGGGACCATGACCTGAGCCGAAGGCAGACGCTTAACGACTGAGCCACCCAGGTGACCCAATAAATAAATATTTTTAAATTAAATAAATAAATGAAATCACCCTGAATAAGGAATAAATAGAAAAATCTAAAAAGACTGATTACTAGTAAGGAGATTAAATTAGTAATCAAAAAGCTGTCAAACAAACAGAAGTTTAGGACCAGACAGCTTCCCTAGTGATTTCCACCAAACATTTATAGAAGATTAAATACGGGGCGCCTGGGTGGCTCAGTCATTAAGCGTCTGCCTTCGGCTCAGGTCATGATCCCAGGGTCCTGGGATCGAGCCCCGCATCGGGCTCCCTGCTCTGCGGGAAACCTGCTTCTCCCTCTCCCACTCCCCCTGCTTGTGTTCCCTCTCTGTGTCTCTCTCTGTCAAATAAATAAATAAAAATCTTTAAAAAAAAAAAAAGAAGATTAAATATGTTTTCTTCTAAAACTCCTCCAAAAAACTGAAGAGGAAGGAACACTTCAGTACTTATTTTACAAGGCCAGCATTATCCTGACACCAAAACCAGACAAGGACATCACAAAATAGAAAATTACAGGCCAATATCCCTAATGAAAACAAATGCAAAAATCCTCAAAAAAATATTTGTAAACCAAATTCAACATTACATTTAAAAAATCATACATATGATCCAGTAGGATTTATTCCTGTGATGCAAAAATGGTTCAATATTTGCAAATCAATCAACATGACATAACACATTAACAGAATGAAGAATAAAAATCATATTATCATCTCAATAGGTACAGAAAAAGCATTTGACAAAATTCATTATCTATTTATAAAAATTCTCAACAAAGTGGATAATGAGAACGTACCTCAACATAATATGACAAGCCTACAACTAACATCATACTCAACAGTGAAAAGCTAAAAGCTTTTTCTCTAAGATCAGAAACAAGAAAAGGATGCCCTCTCCCCACTTTTATTCAACATAGTATTGGAAATCCTTGCCAGAGCAATTAGGTAAGAAAAAGAAACAAACAACATCCAAAGTGGAAAGGAAGAAGTAAAATGGTCACTATTTGTGGAAGACATAATTTTATATAGAGAAAACCTTAAAGACACCAACAAGAGACTGTTAGAACTAATAAATAAATTCAATGAAGTGGCAGGATACAAAATCAAACTACAAAATCAGTTGTGCTTCTATACACTAACAACAAAATATCAGAAAGAGAAATGAAGAAAACAATCCCATTTACAATTACATCAAAAAGAATAAAATACCTAGGAATAAATTTAGCTAAGGTGAAAGACCTGTAAAATGAAAACTGTAAATCACTGATGAAAGAAATTGAAGAAGACCCAAAGAAATGGAAAAATATTTTGTGCTCATGGACTGGAAGAATTAATAGGGTTAAAACATCCATATTACCCAAAACATTATACAGATTCAAAGCAATCCCCATTAAAATACTAAAGGCATCTTTCACAGAACTAGAAAAAATAATGCTAAAAATGTATATAACCACAAAAGACTTAGCCAAAGCAATTTGAGAAAGTACAAATCACGCTCCCTGATTTTAAACTATATTACAAAACTATAGTAACCAAAACAGTATGGTATTGGCATAAAAACAGAAACACAGATCAATAGAACAGAATAGAGAAGCCAGAAATAAACCCATGTATTACGGTCTATTAATTTATGACAAAGGAGGCAAGAATACACAGTGGGAAAATGACAGTCTCTTCAATAAGTGGTGCTAGGAAAACTGGACAGCAACACCCAAAACTGAAACTATACCACTATCATATACTATACACAGAAATTAACTCAAAATGGATTGAGGACTTGAATGTAAGACCTGAAATCATAATACTCCCAAAAGAACACATAGGTGGTAAACTACCTGACATCAGTCTTGGCAGTGAATTTTTGGATCTGACTACAAAAGTGAAGACAAAAACAGAAATAAATAAGTGGGGTGGGGCACCTGGGTAGCTCAGTCAGTTAAGCATCTGACCTGATTTCAGCTCAGGTCATGATCTCAGGGTCATGAGATTGAGCCCATTAGTCTCTGCGCTCAGCACAAAGTTTGCTTGCCCCTCTCTCTCCCCCTCTGCCCCTCCCTCCACTCTCGCATGCATACATTTTCTCTCTCTCTCTCTAAAATAAGTAAATAAAAATCTTAAATAAGTAAACAAACAAACAAATGGGATATCAAACTAAAAAGCTTCTGCAGAACAGAGGAAATGATCAACAAAATAACAAGACAACCTATGATTGGGAGAAAATATTTGTAAAAGATATATCTTGATAAGGGATTAATAGCCAAAATATATAAGAAACTCTTATACAAAAAGAATACAACAACTGAATAAAAAACTGGGCCAAGGATCTAACACATTTTTTCCAAAGAAGACATACAATGAACAATATGGTCAATATCACTAATCAGGAGGGAAATGAAAATCAAAGCCATTATGAAGTTATCACCTTACCCCTGTCAGAATGACTATTAAAAAGACAAGAAATAACTAGTGTTGTCAAAGATGTGGAGAACAGGGGACCCTTGTGCACTATTAGTGGGAATGTAAATTGGTACAGCCACCATGGAAAACAGTATGAAGGTTCCTCAAAAAGTTAAAAATAGGGGCTCCTGGGTGGCTCAGTCGGTTAAGCGGCTGCCTTCGGCTCAGGTCATGATCCTGGGGTCCTGGGATCAAGCCCCACGTCTGGCTCCCTGCTCAGCAGAGAGCCTGCTTCTCCCTCTCCCTCTGCCTGCCACTCTGCCTACTTGTGCTCTCTCTCTATCTCTCTGTCAAATAAATAAATAAAATCTTTAAAAAAAAAAAAAAAAGTTAAAAATAGAGCTATCACACAATCCAGCACTTCCACTTCTGGGTATTTATCTGATAAAAATTAAAACACTAATTCAAAAAGATATATGTACCTCTATGTTCATCACAACATTATTTACAGTAGTCAAAATATGGTGTCCACTGATGGATGAATGGATAAAGAAGATGTGGGGTATGTGTGTGAGAGAGAGAACGAACAGTACCCGTAAAAGAAAAAAATGAAATCTTGCCATTTGAGACATGGATGGACTTTGAGGGAATTACGTGAAGTGAAATATGTCAAACAATGAAAAACAAATATCATGATTTCACTTGTATGTGGAATCTTAAAGAAAAAAATGAACAAAATAAAACAAAAATCACAGAAATGGAGAACAGAATATTGGTTGGGGAGTAGGTGAAACAGATGAAGGAGGTCAAGAGGTACAAAATTTCAGTTACAAGATAAATCATGGGATGCAATGTACACCATGGTGAATATAGTCAATAATATTGTAGAGCATTCTTCAAAGCTGTCAATACAGTAAATCCTAAAAGTTAAACTTTATATGGTGACAGTAACTAGATTTATGGTGGTGATCATTATGTAATGAATACAAATGTTGAATCATTATGCTGTACACTTAAAACCAATATAATGTTTTATGTCAATTATAACTCAATAAAAAAAATTTAAGTCACTGTACTGAGAATAAACATACTGGAAGATTCTACTGTCTTTGCAATTTAGCTCAGCTGCATTTTAAAGTAAAACTACTCATATAAGACTTCATCAACTAATAGCTGATTGAACCCATTTCCACTTACAATAAAGATCCTGGGGGTGTGTGGGTGGTTCAGTCAGTTAAGTGTCCAACTCTTGATTTCAGCTCAGGTCATGATCTCAGGGTCATGAGATCCAGCCCTGCGTCAGGCTCTGCACTGAGCATGGAACCTGCTTAAGATTCTCTCAAAAAACAAAACAAAACAAACAAACAAACAAACCCTCTGGTTACTTTTGAACAAAGGCAAAAAGGTACTCATGATACCACAAAGTAAATAAGGCGCTGGCTATGGACAAGTTGGAAAGAAATAAGAAAAGAGTAAAATGCTATTACTCTTCACTGAGAAGAAAGAAAAATATTTTAAGTTGACAGCAAATTTATAAACCGCTATTGTCTATCCCTGGCTCTTCTTATACGAAAAAAAAAATAGCTATAATCATTTAGAATTTCTCAACTTAAACAATTCATCAATTGAAAATTGCCAATATCGGTCAGTTAAGCATCTGCTTTTGACTCGGGTCATGATCCCAGGGTCCTGGGATGGAGCCCCATGTCAGGCTCCTTGCTTGGAGCCTGCTTCTTTCTTTCCCTCTGCCACTCCCCCTGCTTGTGCTCTCTCACTCTCATTCGCTCTCAAATAAATAAAATCTTTAAAAAAAAAAGAAAAGAAAAGAAAATTGCCAATAAAAGGAAACTGCAGCAAAAAATGAGCTATGGAGTGGATAGACAAATTCATTCCTCACAAATCTGTGTAATTAGTCCTATTCGTTGCCATCTGTGCAATAAAGTCTCTGTTCATCTGATGTCTCTACACCCTGGGAAATTACTGGAGCCTTGGTACACAAAGTCCAACCTTGTTTAATTTGACAGAACTAAAAACAGAAGTTAAATCATATTTCAAAGACAAATTCATATGTCCCATTAAGAAGTTTAATATACAACTGACTAGTGCTTCTGTTGGGAATTACTGCCAAATTCTGCAAGGTAATTTAACAAATTTACACATTAAAAACCAAGAAACAGGGGCGCCTGCGTGGTTCAGTTGGTTAAGTGTCTGCCTTCGGCTCTGGGATCGAGCCCCACATCGGGCTCCCTGCTCAGCGGGGAGCCTGCTTCTCCCTCTCCCTCTGCCTGCCACTGCCCCTGCTTGTGCTCGCGCATGCTCTCTCTGTCAAATAAATAAATAAAATCTTTAAAAAAAAAAAAGACAAGAAACTAATTTAAACTTTGTTTCATAAAACAAAAATGTGGCCAATGACAGACTCACCTACAGCAACTCAGGACACATTTTAAAGCTGAATGACTTATGTGACTATTAAAAGATACTGTACAAAACTTTACAGTTTACTGGCTGCTCTAATGTTCCATAAAGGGAGACCGTTGAACACTTAACCAGGCCCAAATGGTGATGAGAGCTAGGCGGGAATGAGAAAAAATAAAAGTATACAGTGTATTGGAGTGTGGAATCTGGTTAAATACATTCACGTAGCATGTAATAGAACATTCATGACATCTAAAGACTGAACATCCACAATTTCAAAACAACCTTAAGCAATTGGGAAGGTTTTCATACACAGCAGTTGGTCTCTGCTCAGATAGAAATTTTAATCATGTATTTTAGGAGGTATGCTTAGCTATTAGGCAAACCTAGTCAACTTCCTGGCATTTTTCAGGGCAGTTTTACAGAATTTACTTGCTTCCTTAGTGAAATCAAGTCTTTAATACTTCATTATCAGCAATTTATTTACCTTTTTGTATGCCTGAAAATTCTTAGTCAAGTTTTTTTAAGGTAAAAAATTAACAAAATACTGAAAATTCTCCACCTGGCTTTTTAAGATCTTTCTTGGTCATATACAAGACTTCGTAAACTTTATTCAGAATTGATCAACTGATCACCAACTATTTACTAAGGGTCCATAATGCTTGACACCATGTTAAAATACTTGCTCAAACTATGTTTACAGCCTAGTGGAAGGCCTACAGATCATATATCTGTGATTTTCTGTGTTGAAATAGTTTTAGCTCTGGTTTTGGAAACAGTCTCACTTGGTAGTTAGACCTAGCAGACAAATCAAAGTGTTAATACAAATAGTCTTCTCCAGGGGCGCCTGGGTGGCTCAGATGGTTAAGCGTCTGCCTTTGGCTCAGGTCATGATTCCAGGGTCCTGGGATCAAGCCCCACATCGGGCTCCTGGCTTAGCGGGGAGCCTGCTTCTCCCTCTCCCTCTGCCTCTCCCCCTGCTTCCCCCCCTGCTCATGCTTGCTCTCTCTCTGTATCTCTGTGTCTCAAATTAATAATAAAAAAAAAAAAAAAATACAATTAGTCTTCTCCATTAAATAAGATACTTATAATTGTCACCTTGAAATTACAGAAATTGAAGAAAAAATATTTCAGAACATTTTTACATGAAATTTATTGCAATGTTTGCTTCCATATTAATAAAAACATAATCATAGTCATTTCAGAATTTTTAATTATAGTCACCTACAGCAAAGTAAATACACCTAGCCACCTGCTATTCTAAATATTAACAGAACATTTATTTACATCTCAAATACTCTAAAACAACTAGCTGAAAGCAGAAAACTCAAGTAATAATGGGTACTTAACCTAGCCAGCACCCCATCAACAAACCCCTGGTGGAAGACTGTGAGTTTCCATGCTACAGAGTGATCCAGAGGGCTCTGGACTCAAGGACTCTAGGCACAACTCAGGGCAAGGGATTCACTCTGAAAACTGAGAGATGAAGTGTAATTCTACATACTGAATGATGGGGTACCCAGCTTCCTTCCCTCATTGACTTTGCAATGCAATTGTGACACAAACTAGCCAGCGTAGGCCAAACTTCACAATGGCACAATGCTTCACAAGGAGGACACAACTTCAGACGCCAGCCATGCAGCGGGAGGATTCTAAGCCACCTGTACTGCAGACCAACTGGCTATACATTTGGGGATTCCCACTGGCCCCTTAAGTTCAATAATTAAGCAAAACAAGTCAGAGAACTCAGAAAAGCACTATACTTTAGAGTTTTACTATATAAAGAAAGGACATAAAATCAAGACTGGCTGAAATAAGAGATGCATAGGGCAGGGTCTAAGAGAGTCCCAAATGCAAAGTTTCCAGTTCTTCTCCCAAGAGAGTCAAGATGCACCACCCTCCTGGCATATCAATGTATAATACACACACAGTATTGGGTTTTTTCTTTTTTTTTTTAAGATTTCATTTATTTACTTGAGAGAGAGCAAGCATAAGTGGGGGCAGAGGGAGAGGGAAGAGAAGCAGACTCCACGCTCAGCAAGGAGCCTCACATGGGCCCCGATTCCAAGACCCCAAGATCACTACCCGAGCTAAAGTCAGATGCCTAACCAAGTGAGCCACCTAGGTGCCCCCACACAGAGTACTGTTTGTCAGGAAAACCCACCCTAGGATAAAAAGTTCAGAGTTTTTATTAGGGTTTCATTACAAAGGCATGGTTGATTAAATCATTGGCCATGTGATTTAATTCAATCTCCAACCCCCCTCTCCTCCCTGGAGGTGGAGCTGATATCACGTGGGTCAAAGCCCTAACCCTCTAACCAAGTGATTGGTCTTTCCAGAGTTAAAAGCCCCTGTCTGGAGTCATCTTAGCATAAACATCTAGCGCTCACTATGAGTCACCTTGATAGCAAAAACTATCAAGTCTGGTCTGAGAGGCCTACTATTAATAACAAAAACACTCCTACCACTCCAGAAGTTTCAGGATTTAAAGCCTCTCTCCCAAGAACTAAGATCAATGACCAACCAAATACTTCATTATACAACAGGCTCCAAGAAAACTGGCAGTTAGACTTCTGGAGTATTAGAAGATTCCTCTCTACAGAACAACCTGACCAAAAGAATGGACTTATAGAGGGGCACCTGGCTGGCTCAGGTTGGTGAAGCATGTGACTCTTGATCTCAGGGTTGTGAGTTCAAGCTCCACACTGGGTGGAGATATAACTATAAAAAATTAATAAATAAAATAAAAATCTTAAAAGGGGGGGAGGGGCTCTGGGTGGCTCAGTCAGTTAAGCGTCTGCCTTCAGCTCAGGTCATGATCCCAGAGTCCTGGGATCAAGTCCCACATCAGGTTCCCTGCTCAGCGGGGACCTGTTTCTCCCATTCCCTCTGCCACTCCCCTCTGCTCGTTCTCTCTCTCCCTCCCTCTCTCTGTCTCTCTTCCTCCCTCCCTCAAATAAATAAATAAAATGTTAAAAAAAAAAAAAAGAATGGACTTATAGATACTGACTGCAGGGTACATACATGAGCACCTTATAACTAAGTTCAGTAGGATATAAGCCCTACTCATACTCACAAGGCTTCCAGTCAATCTTTTAATGCATCACTCTTAAATATTAACAACAGTAAAGACATGCCAAATATTTGAGGAAAGCATCTCACATGAAAGACAGAGATCAAAATAAACAGAGAAAACAAACTCAAAAAATAGGAAATTCAGGAAACTTTTTGAAATTCAGAAAATGGCCTATTAACATTATCAGAAATACACAAGGAATTGCCCACACAACAAATACTAACTCCTTTTTTTTTAAAGGAACATTAAGAACAACTAAAAATTCCTGGAAATCAATTAAATAGCAGAAATAGAAAATTCAAAAGAGGACAGTTGAGAAAATTTCAGAAAGTTGCTAAAAAAGGCAAAGACATAAAAAGATAGGAGAAAAATAGATTAAGAACATGAAAGGAATCTGGCAAGAAGGCCTAACCCTGAGTTCTAAAGTTAGAAAAGAAAAAAAAAATGGTGTGAAGGAAATTAGATTTCTTACAACTAAAAGCCATGCGTTTCTAGATTCAAAGTGTACAGATTACGGGTAATATTTCTCAGCCATGAAGAAATTAACCAATTCACTAATAGTGTTTTTTGTTTTTTTTTTTTTTAAAGATTTTTATTTATTTATTTAACAGAGATAGAGAGAGCACAAGTAGGAAGAGCAGCAGACAGAGGGAGGGGGAGAAGCAGGCTCTCTGCCGAGCAGGGAGCCCGATGCGGGGCTCGATCCCAGGACCCTGGGATCATGACCTGAGCCGAAGGCAGCCGCCCAACCGACTGAGCCACCCAGGCGCCCCACTAATAGTGTTTTTATGATCAACTTTGTGTAACCTAAAAAAAAAGCTGCTTAAATCTCAGTTTCCTCATCTGTAAAACAGAAATATCAAGCTTGAAGTGCTATAAGAATTAAATAAAATAACATTTATAGTGCCTGCCCTAATGTTCAACCAAACCAGGGTTTCAAAAAATATTAATTGCCTTGCATTATTCTTATTAATCATGCATTATTTCCTACAAATAAAAATCTTCTTTTTCCAATACTCATAGTTATGTTCTATAGCCTATATATAAAAGATTTCTAATGTATCGTACATCTTTTCCTTGTCCTAGCATCATTTCCTTTCCTGAGAATCTTTATAAGTTAAAAAAAAAGTTAATATCACCATTTTAATGTAAGACTTTAAGATTTCAATGCACAAAGAGAGGAAGGATATGAAAAGACAATTCACATGAGAGAATATACAATTAATAAACACTTGGGGAAACAATATTCAGCAGTATTAAGACAAAAGTATTAATATGGGAGGAAAATGTTTTCCTCAACCCTCTTAGGTTCCCTGGCTGGATATGAAAATTAAACTAAAAAAAAAAAAAGATTCAGAAGAGAAAAGCACAAATTTATTTAACATAAGTTTTACGTGACATTGGAGGCTTCACAAGAAAATGAAGGCCCCTTCCCCCTGCAAAAAAAAAAAAAGAAAAGAAAATGAAGGCCCAAAGAAAGAGAACAGTTACACCTGTGTCCTTTTATATTAGGTTTGATGAAGAGTGGACATTCATGGAGGAATATGATATGTTAAGGAGTAAGAAGTAATTGCACTAAACTGTTGGAAACTTAGCAAGGCCTGTTTGTCAGGATTCTTTTTGGCATCCCTTTGTCTTTGGTTACAAGAATGCTCCTTTCCTCTGGGTTTAGAGTGGGCACCTGTCACATGAAGGTTAATGGCCTGTTTCAGGGAAGAAGGGAAGGGAGAGGTCAGAGTGACCTTCCTACTCTGCCTTTTCTCAAACTCCTTTAGCTTAAAATAATCAATATGCTAACATGCCATATTTTGGGGTAGCATGTGCTGAACCCCATCATAGATTTACGAAATCTTAAGATGCCCTACAACACTATATGAACAAAAACCACACACACACACAAATTTTTTAACAATATTGACCAAAAACAGTAAAGCCAGTACAGTGAGTTATTTATAAAGTGGAAAAACTTCAATAAAAACACAGTATGTTCATGAGCTTTCATCTAATAACCCATTCCTAAAAAATAAACCAAATACATAATTCAACAGAAGCAAAAACTACATATAAAAACACTAACTGGAAGATTATCCATTAGAAATTCTAGACATAATCCAAACAGGTACTAAACAATAAAATATGAGTACAATAAAATGTTAAATGGTGAATAAAAATAATTACTAACACTAAGAGAAACATGAAAAAGGTTATTTCTAAACCAAAAAATTATTTAATTTCTAATTTAATATTCTGACAGCGGGATAACAAAAATAAGGTCTGTCCTCAGAAAAATCTAAGCTGGAACTCTGCATTTTAGTATAAAAACCAGATTAGGGGGTGCTTGGGTGGCACAGTCAGTCAAGCATCCAGCTCTTGGTTTTAGATCAGGTCATGAGATGGAGCCCTGAGTTGGGCTTTGTGCTCAGCATGGAGTCTACTTAAGTTTCTCTCTCCTCTCCCTCTGCTCCTAAGCCCCATACACGCTCTCTCGCATGCACTCTCTCTCTCTAAATAAATCTTTTTAAAAATCAGATTACATGGGCGCCTGGGTGGCTCAGTGGTTAAGTGTCGGCCTTCGTCTCAGGTCATGATCCCGGGGTCCTGGGATTGAGCCCCGCATCGGGCTCCCTGCTCTGCGGGAAAGCCTGCTTCTCCCTCTCCCACACCCCCTGCTTGTGTTCCCTTTCTCGCTGTGTCTGTCAAATAAATAAAATCTTTAAAAAACAAAAAAATCAGATTACAATTCATATATTATGACTGCTACTACATAAAAATTAATGTTAACATGTAAATAAAGACTAGAAAAAATTATTACAATGTAAACTTCTTTGGTAGACGAGTGCCTGGGGGGCTCAGTTGGTTAAGTGTCCAACTCCTGATTTCAGCTCAGGTCATGACCTCAGAGTCATGGGATCAAGTCCTGCGTTGGGCTCTGCGCTCAGCAAGGAGTCTGCTTGTCCCTCTCCCTCTGCTCCTCCCCCTACTCTATCTCTCTATAATAAATAAATTAATTTAAAAAATAAAATCTTTAAAAAAAACTGCTTTGGTAGAATGATGAAACTGTGGATAGGCAGGGGTGCCTGGGGGTCTCAGTTGGTTAACCATCTGTCTTTGGCTCAGGTCATGATCCCAGAATCCAAGGACTGAGCCCGGTTTCAGGCTCCCTGCTCAGTGGAGAATCTGCTTCTTTCTCTCCCTCTGCCCCTACTCATGCCCCCCCACTTGGGCTCGCTCTCTTTCTCAAATAAATAATAAATCTTTAAAAACATAAAAAATAATAAAAAAAGAAATTGTGGATAGTTAATCTTTCACCAAAATTGTCATAAGTGGTGTTTAGGGGCTATATTTTTCCATCTGCAATATAATATGAACCAGTCTTCATGATTTTAGTAAAACCAATGTAATGAATTGCTGCCTGCTTCTAAGCAATTTCTGTTCAAACTCTTAAAATTTTTAATATGCCTCAGTTTATCTTTTAACAGTTTGGGTGTCAGAAGAGGAATCTAAGAGAGACCACTGACAGTCTCAGTGAGTGATGGGCAATGAAACCCGTTAAGTACCCACTGAGCCCATATGCTCACTGCTTTCTCCCTGAATCTGGAAGTCGTAAAGAAGTCCCTCTGGGATATTTGAGTTCCACAGCTTTTGTGTTTTGACCTCTCAGACACTATTAGAGCATTTCTTTGTCCAGACTGGGTCCAGAGTCACACTGGGTCTAATAAACAGGACTAGGTCCAGCATGAGGCCTCAGGAAAATAAAATTTTATTTTAAGGAAAAAAAGAGAGAAAGAGAGAAAACAAGTTCCTCTGAGTCCAAAGAGTCTAAGGTCTCTTCTACCTGGGACTCCAGCTAACTGTATGTATAAAAATTATAGGCCGAGACCTGTGTTTTTCTGAACAAGTGGGTTAACTTTACCAAAAATAATCTTGAATTACAGGGGCCAGAGTGGAAAACTTTTAACCTAGATAAATTTATTCATGTATGAGGTACCCTAGAGATAAAAGGGTCTCAGCCAGGGTAGACAGATTATTTTTCTTCCTCTATATATTCTGATGACCAGGACAGGACCTACCAAGACACCCTAGTCACTCTGGAGCTTGCAAATGAGATCCTGGGAAAACTGGCAGAAGCCAGAAAAGGGTAAGAACTCTTACAAAAGAAGCTCTCTCGATCACTGTCTACAGTGACCAGTCAAGAGAGGAAGGTATATTTCATTGTCCGTTCCTTTCCAAATTCATACTTTGTGAATTCGGTTTGGGGGTACTCATTATTTATCAATCCTTTCCTACTGGGGAACCGCAGTTACTCTCGTTTGTCTTGTTTTGTGTCCTGTGAACTTGGCTTAACTTTCCACGTGTCTGGGCATGTAGGCCAGCAATTCTTGTATGTGCAGGAAGCTTAACCACAGAGTTGGGGGGGCCCCAAGAATCTGACCAGATGGAAGCAACACAACTGCAGCTGGTAACCTCTCAACTACTCCCAGCTCTCATAGGAACTCTCTAAGTCTTTCTTTGTTTTGGTTATCTTTGGAAATGGTTCTGGATCTTGGGAGGGCTGCATCTTTTGTATCCTCTATGGGGACACCACTTGTGTCCATGGTTAGGCCATAAAAGGCTTATTGGTTTTGGTTTTGAGTCACAGGACAGGGATGCCTGTAGTCTAAAAGAAAAAGAGAAAAATAATTTTTTAAAAAGAGTTCAGTACTACAGGAATATTTTGTTTGGCCAAAATTTGACAGTAAGATATTTGAAAAGATTTTTAATGAGCTCTATGGACAGAAGTGGCCAAACTGGAAACTGATACTCAGATACTGATAGGAACTTTTGTTTTAGACCTTCTCCCCTAAGATAAAATGCACAGTGGAATCTTTTGAATTCCATATTTTGGAAATCTCCCAAATCTAAAGAAGCAAATTAAAGATAATGTAGTTGGGTGAGTGGGTGAGCCCCATGATATCACTCAGGTTGCAACCCAATTCTTTGAAGAATTAAAAACAACTGCTCTTGTCTTACAAATCATATCCTTACAAGAACAGAAATCCAATTCTAGAAGCAATTCAAAACCCACCTATCCTTTTTCTCAATCCCAAACCTCCCCTATTCATCTCAAAATGCTTACAGATATTGTAAAAGATCTGGCCATCGTAAACAAAACTCCTTTTTGGAGAAAACTTACAATCTTTCCCTGTGCCGTTGAGATGTAAGTATTCTACCTGGTCTTCTGTACAAACCAAAAGCCATCTCTCCGAAATGCAAACTTCAGGGAGACCATTCTTATCAGGACAAAAAGGAAGCTATCTGGAAACTAGGTGAATGAAAACTGTTAAAAGTCTTCTCTACAAATAACAGTAAAAAGCTTAAGCCATCTGAGCAGGTAATCTTATTTCATCTGCCAGAAACACAATTTGGATCCAACTGTTCTTTTATAAACTAGTAAAAATTTTAAAATAAAGCTATAAAATATCTGCATATGTCTGTATGTTTATGTATGCCTATATATGTATGTTATAGATATGTGCATTTTTCTACCTCCAAATGGTACTGCCAAAATTAATTTAGAAAAGAGCTCTATTTAACTGGCTTAAAGAAAAATAAGTGCTTATATTAAGTATTGTCTCAGAAATATAGAAACCCAAATGTTTTTCAAGTTCATATGATCTAGGATAATCTTTGGTAAATAAAGGCTAGTTTATGTTTGTTGGCTTAATTAAAACAGGCATATCTTCAGGCTTATCAACATTAAATATAACATAGACATACGATTTTTATTCTACCTGGGTTTACTAAAAATTTAGTAAGTCCATGCTATCTCTGTTACAGAATTTGTAAGCAAAGAAACACAACTTAAGAAGATGGCTAGCTGTTTAATATCTGATAAAACTTTCATGATTAAGTTAAACATAACAAGAATAAATTACATTAAAAAGATGTAAGACAAAAATTTATAAATGAAATTTTCAACAATTATGTTTTATAGTATGTCCACTTAAAAAGAGTTTCCAAAATCTTTTTGATAACTTGAAACCTTAAAGTTATACCAAATCAAGTTAAGTGATAAATATTTATTGACTATCTATTTTCAAATAGGATAAAATACTTAAACATTAATTACTGAACATAGGCTTATCTACTTTTGGCTCATTATTGAGGAACTAAAAATATTTGGGTCTATTAGTAAATATGTCATATGCTACACTAAAAAACTTACTATGAGAAAGATATACTTCTAGAAACCATGAAATGTATTTAAGAATTTGTATTTAAAATTTAAAAATACAAAACAGGCTGCTTTATATAACATACTCCACAATTGCTTGCTTCTTAGTTTTCACTAGAAATTAAGGTTTCTAAGAGTTAAGATTTTAATTAATATATGTAATTAAAACTACTGGAAATAATAAGGGTGAAAGGAAACAACTATGTATGAAAAGTTGGTAAAGAAAGGAGAATGGGCGGCGCCTGGGTGGCTCAGCCATTAAGCGTCTGCCTTCGGCTCAGGTCATGGTCCCAGGGTCCTGGGATCAAGCCCCACATCGGGCTCCCTGTTCGGCGGGACGCCTGCTTCTCCCTCTCCCACCCCCCCTGCTTGTGTTCCCTCTCTCGCTGTGTCTCTCTCTGTCAAATAAATAAAATCTTAAAAAAAAAAAAAAAAGTAGAATAGGGGCACCTGGGTGGCTCAGTTTTTAAGTGTCTGCCTTCGGCTCAGGTCATAATCCCAGGGAAGCTTGCTTCTCCCTCTCCCACTCCACCTGCTTGTGTTCCCTCTGTCACTGTCTCTCTGTCAAATAAATAAATAAAATCTTTAAAAAAAAAGAGAGAGAGAAAGTAGAATAAGTATTTGGGATAAAGAAAGTTACAAAGGACATATTTTGGTTAAGGGAAAACAGAGTAATTTTGTCCTGAAGTAGAATGACTGCATGTTACAGAATGAGAAAGAGGAAAAAATATAGGCCAAAACCCAAACAGATATAAAAGAAAGTTGTAGAAAGTTGGTGGAGAAGGAATCTTGGTAAAGAAATTTACGTGTGGTCAAGATGGCCAAGACTGAGAAGAATTTCTCTGAGTTTTTAAAGAATGAGTTTTAATGAGTTTTGTACATTAGTGCAAAATTAGAACTTGGTTTTCTCCCTGTAAAAGGACAAAGTTTTCTTGGACTATTGGTCTGCTCTTGATAAGAGATTTTAAGAGGTATTTCTTTACCTTTTGGGTAATCTGCCTAGAAGGCAAAGATTTTGTGTCTTACCAAGTTAATTTCCTATGCTTCATGTTGTCTTTATCAGATCTTTGATCACTTGGAAAAATGGAGGCTTCTCAATATTAAAAAAGCAAAGTTTTGTAACCTTCTATCTTTGCCTTTAAAATCTATTGTCACTTTAGTTAAAAGATAATTATTTTTTTAAAGAATTTTCTTTTTTCTTTCTTTTTTTTTTAAGATTTTATTTATTTATTTGTCAGAGAAAGAGAGAGCACAAGCAGGGGGAGCAGCAGACAGAGGGAGAAACAGGCTCCCTGCTGAACAAGGAGCCTGATGAGGGGCTCAATCCCAGAACCCTGGGATCGTGACCTGAGCCGAGGGCAGATGCTTAATCAACTGAGCCACCCAGGCGTCCCTAAACAGATAATTATTTCATAATGATCTATGATCATATTTAATCAAATGTTCAAACCTTTTAACACTGTTGACAACTTCCCAAATCAAATTCTAAATAGAGTCTTCCTGACCTCAAACTAACTTTAAGATTTCCCAGAGGGTCCCTAGAAAATCTCAAAGAATTTCTCTCACCTTGGAAAAGGGAGATGTTAAATTAATTAGGTTTACTTGCCATGTTAAATTAGTTGGGAGGCACTGTTGTATATATATGGATATATGTATAGGTATTCCAGAAATTGTTTGAAGATCATAGACATTGTCAATACCCATTGTCAATACCCTCCTTATCCAATTATCTTAAATTGTTGTATGTAACAGAAATAAATTTCCTTATCAAATAAACTCTCATCAGATCTTTAACGATGGCCAGTTTCATAAGCCTTTTTGTCATTTACAGACAGTTACTGTTTTACTTTGACGCATTTGCAAAAGTACTTAATCTTCAGAAAACTTTATAGAAAAGACTGACAAGTACCCTAGAATACAGGTTTCTGATAACTTTAAGATCATACCACTAAACTGGGTAATAATTTCTGTAATTCTAATGGAAAAACTGGGTTCAATTAGAATAACATGAGAGTGAATGAAGTGAAAAGGATGATTACAATTTAATGACTTTCTGTTTGAAACATTACCAGCTCTTTAATGCTTTGATTTTCCAAGTTTAAAGAAACCTTTCTTTCTTTCCTCTTAAGCCTTTTACGACATAAAGCAATTTGGTAAAGTATATCTCTGTGAACAGAATTGAAACATTTACTTTTCCTCCATACCTGATCCCTCCAGAATTTGGAAACTTACTCTTATTTTAATGGCAATATAGTTATTTGCATAAGTGCAAGGAAAACCTATTTTCCTTGTAAGAGGGCACAATTAGAAATATTGGTTATATTACCAAGGCTTTGACTGGAATGTTATCTTTGATAATGATGTTCATAAAATCAGATATGTCCAAACATTTTTAAGAAACTGATGTTGACTTTATGGAACCAATAAAGCCCCTTGAAAAACTGTGTGGTACCTTGCTTAGACTACTTGGTTTCCAAGTCTTACTAGGTAAGTAGAAAGGTCACTTCCTGGCATCCCCAGTAACATCAGGATATTTTGGGGGCCCCAAGAAGAGAGGAATTCACTTAAATCTATAGGTATTCTAGACAATGACAGATGACGAGTCTTTGGTTTGTCTTCCTAGCCTCACGAGGCTCCTTAAAAGTCCAATCCAGGATTCCTTATGAAAAGTTAGAGCAAAGCTGATTAAAAAAAAACCTTTGTGGGGCGCCTGGGTGGCTCAGTTGGTTAAGCGACTGCCTTCGGCTCAGGTCATGATCCTGGAGTCCCTGGATCGAGTCCCGCATCGGGCTCCCTGCTCGGCAGGGAGTCTGCTTCTCCCTCTGACCCTCCCCCCTCTCATGTGCTTGCTCTCTCTCATTCTCTCTCTCTCAAATAAATAAATAAATAAATCTTTAAAAAAAAAAAAAAAAAAACCTTTGTGGTCAATTTTCATTCTTACTACACTTATGTAAACAATCAGGACAAATAGAGACTAGACTTATTTTGCAAACAAATGAGTCTTACTTTTTTATTACATCTGATAGAAATGGGGGTAACAGTACAGAGAAAAAGTATGTTTCAACGGAAAACTATAGCACACCCTTGCGGATATTAGGTTCTGGTCCTGTTCACTGTCTTTGAGGCTCTGCTATCTACCTGTAAACTGGACTGGACCCTGAATTCTTCCAGTTTCCTGTAATATCTGGCTACAGCTCTCCAAACTAATGTTTCCAATTTTCTCCCATCCTCTGACTTGAAAGCACTAAAAACAAAGACTGCCCTCAAACCTCATTAGAGGGGACCATACCTGGTCACTACCCAGACAGCAGCCCTAAGTTCAGGACCTTGAACATTGGGTTCACATCTCCCAATCACAAAGGGCTCCTCCAAACTATTAGAACTGCAACTAACTGGAGATCTAAAATTAAAATTGACTGGATAGGTTCCTCTCCAGAAGCAAAGCTCTCCCAATAAAACAGATCAAGATCTTCATTACCAATATGAAACTGTATGTCGTTTGCTGTTCTACCACTTGCTTCTCTACTCTGTTAATGCACAAGAAGACAATGCTACTTAACTCTGACAACCATCACTGAATCTACTCCTAAGGACAAATATACAATAAAAATCCCTAGACTCCCTGGCTGAGATGGTATTAGATAATTGAATTGTTTTAGATTGCGTTTTGGCTGGACAAAGAGGAGTCTGTACCATAACAAAACCCTCTTGCTATACCAGGACTTAAGCACCTTTGGTGTCATACAAATATAAGAAATCAACAAAAAATTCACTTGTCACATTCTTTTATTTATTTCATATCAACTAGTCTGGTTCATGGGGGTCATGATTAAAGAGAATACTTCAGTCTCTTGGTATTATTCTCCTGACAGTCATCATTGTATATTCTCCCTGGTGTGCTGTGTTCTCTCAAAGGTCTTAAATACTGGGGCTCCTGGGTGGTTCAGTTGGTTAAGCGTCTGCCTTCAGGTCAGGTCATGATCCCGGGGTCCCGGGATAGAGCCCCACATTGGGCTCCCTGCTCAACAGGGAGTCTGCTTCTCTCTCCCTCTGCCCTTCCCCCCTGCTCATTCTCTCTCTCTCTTAAATAAATAAAATCTTTTTAAAAAATTTTAAAAATAAAGGTCTTAAATACATGTTCACAGCCATGAGATGGTCTCACTGCACTTGGAGAAACAGAAACGGGATGGAGAACAAGATGAAGAACAAAAACAATTCTCTGGAAGATAGCCAAGTAGAAGGATCCTAAATTTACCTCGTCCCATGGATACAACTAGATTACACCCACCTCACTATAAGTAACCCAGAAAATGACCAAATGACTGGTAGAACACTCTCCACAGCTAAATGTAGAGAAGAGGCCATACTGAAGAGAGTAGGAAAGGCAGGGATATAGTCAGGGAGCAAAACAGACCCATGGGACTGTCTGCAGGAGGGAGCGACATGAGAGGCACACAGGGAAAAGGAGCAGAAACATACCCCAGGCACCCCAGGCACAGGTTATTGGCACTGGGAAAATGAATACCCATAACATGTGGCTTCAAAAACCAGAGAGGCCTACTTTGCAAGTTCTTACAATCAGTGGGACTTAACACCTGGAGCTTTAAAAATCATTGCTCTAGGAGAGCCAGGAGGGCAACAGGAAACTGAGTCTTCACCATTAAAGACACAGCACAGCAAACAGCACTGCTAAGACACAGTTTAAAAGCAGTAGTGTGAAAAACACCTGGGTTACACAAGAGGGAGATTTGTTTACTAACCTCAGAGTGTGTGCTGGAGGGGCAGGGATCCTTGGGAGAATTCTCCCAATAACAAAAGGGCTGGCAGGTGTCATTTCCCTGCCCCACCCTGAAGGCTAGATACACAAACACCTGCAGGAAACAGCACAGCACCAACAATCTCCAGCTACCTTACTAAAAAACATTGCATACCACCCCCACACACTTCTGTGCATCTGCCCCCTCTAACCCAGCTGGCTGCGGGTATTTCCCTGGCGGCTGCAGGTCCCCTCCTATAGCAGACCTGCAGGAACTTTCCTGGAAGCATTCTCCCACAGACCAGCTCCCTCCAGTACACCCCTGGCCAGAGCACATCCAAAGTGGTGTGACAAGCTGGGCGGTGTGCAAGCAGCCCAGACAGGGGCCAGCACCACTCCGAAGTGACTCCTGCCCTGGGGAGAGGGGAAGATAACCACAAAGCACTAGTCTGACTGCAGCCCTGGCAGCAGGCTGGGGCAGACATCTGCAGGCCCCGCCTACCAATGGAAGCTTCTCAGGGAACAACACAGGGAAACTACCCTGCAGTTCAGTGCTACTATGTCTCTGGCAAATGCCTAGCATGACTCAACTCAAGCCCAAGGCAGCTCCAGACTGGCCCACTAACAATACAGGGACCAAACCCTGCCCACCACAGGCAAAAAGAGCCATTGCAGATGACTGGACTGAACACAAATGCGGCTCAGCCACAACAGTAGGGAGCATGCAACACACATAGGAGACACCCCTGAACTGCCAGGTTGTGATGAACAGGGGACATTGCACTGCAGATTACTACAGGACCTATTCTTCATAAGGCCAAATTTTCAAAAGAGGAGACATAGCTGAATTTCCTAAAACACAGAAACAGACACAAATAATAGCTGAAAACATCCCTAATCTGGAGAACGAAAGAGAAATCTAGAAATCTAGATCCAGTAGGCACAGAGAGCCCCCAATAAATTCAAACCAAAGAGGTCCACACCAAGACACACAGTTACTAAAATAGCAAAAAGTGATAGAGAATTTTAAAAGCAGCAAGAGAAAAAGAATACAGTTACATAAAAGAGACACCCTTAAACTTATCAGCTGATTTTTCAACAGAAACTTTGCAGGCCAGTAGAGAGTGGCATGACATATTCAAAGTACTGAAAGAAAAAAACCTGAAATGAAGAATACTCTATCCAACAAGGCTATCATTCAGAATAGGACAGAAAGAGTTTCTAAGACAAACAAAAGTTAAAGGAATTCATCACCAATGAACCAGCCCTACAAGAAATGTTAAGGGGGGCACCTGGCTGGCTCAGTTGGTGGAGCATGCAACTCTTAATCTTGGGGTTGTGAGTCTGAGTCCCACACTGGGTGTAAAGATTACTTAAAAATAAAAATCTTTTAAAAAAATATTAAGGGGACTCTTTGAACAGAAAGGAAAGACCATAAGCAGGAGTAAAAAATGTAGGAAGCACAAAAGCAGTAAAATTTTATCTAGAAAAATCAGTCCAGGGATTCACAAAATAAAAGGATGTAAAGTCTGACACCATAAACCTAAAATGTGGGGGGAGAGGAGTAAAGAACGGATTCAAACTTAAGCAACCATCAACTTAATACAGACTTTTATATATAAATGTCATGGTAACCACAAATTAAAAACCAGTAATACATATACCAAAAATGAAGAGAAAGGAATCCAAGTATATCACTAAAGAAAGCCAGAAAACCATGAGAAGAGAGCACATTATAACAATTATAAATATACACCCAACATGGGAGGACCCAAATACATAAGAACAACTAATAACAAACATAAAGAAAGTAATCAAGGGGTGACACCTGGGTGGCTCAGTCGGTTAAGCGTCTGCCTTCGGCTCAGATCATGATCCCAGGGTCCTGGGATCGAGTCCCACATCAGGCTCCTTGCTCAGCAGGGAGCCTGCTTCTCCCTCTGCCTGCCACTCCCTCTGCTTGTGCTCTTTCTCTCTCTGACAATTAAATAAATAAAATCTTAACGAAAAAAAAAAAGAATCTAGGAGGACAAATTAAAAAAAAAAGAAAGTAATCAAGGAGCGCCTGGCTGACTCAGTACAGTGAGCAACTCTTAATCCCAGGGCTGTGAGTTTGAGACCCAAGTTGGGTGTAGAGATTACTTAAAAATAAAATCTTTAGGGGTGTCTGGGTGGCTCAGCTGATTAAGCGTCCAACTCTTGGTTTCGGCTCAGGTCCTGATTTCCTGGGTCGTGAGATCAAGCCCCACATGGGGCTCATCACTCAGGAGGGGTGTGCTTGGATATTCTTCTCTCCCTATGCCCCTTCACCCACTCATGCTCTCTCTCTCTCAAATAAATAAATAAAATCTTTTTAAAAAAATAAATAAAACAATAAAATGAAATCCTTAAAGAAAGAAAAAATAAAGTAATCAATAGTAATACAAGAATAGCAGGGGACTTTAACACCCAACTTATATCAATGGACAGATCATCCAAACAGAAAATCAAGGAAACAGTGGCTTTAAATGATACACTGGACCAAATGGATTTAACAGATATATTCAGAACATTCCATCCTAAAATAACGGAATACACATTCTTTTCAAGTGCATATGGAACATTCCCCAAAAGAGATCACATATTAGGCCACAAAACAAATCTCAACAAATTCAAAAAGATCGAAGTCATACCATGCATCTTTTCTGATCACAACACTGTGAAACTAGAAGTCAACTGCCTGAAAAAAATCTGGAAAAAATACAAATATATGGAGGTTAAATAATATGCTACTAAACAATGAATGGGTCAAGCAAGAAATCAAAGAGGCAATCAAAAAATACGCAGAGACGAATGAAAATGAAAACACAATGGTCAGGGCTCCTGGGTGGCTCAGTTGGTTAAGTGTCTGCCTTCGGCTTGGGTCATGATCTCAGGGTCCTGAAATCAAGTCCCACATCAGGCTCCCTGCTCAGCGGGTAGTCTGCTTCTCCCTCTGCCTCTGCCTGCTGCTCTGCCTACTTGTGCTCTCTCTATCTCTCTGTCAAATAAATAAAATCTTAAAAAAAAAAAAATACAAGAAGCAACAAGTGTTGGCAAGGATATGTAGAAAAAGGAACGCTCATGCTTTGTTGGTGGGACTATAAGCTGATACTGCCACTGTGGGAAATTGCATGAAGGTTCCTCAAAAAATTAAGAATAGAATTACCACATGATCCAGTAATTCCATTACTGGGTGTTTACCCAAAGAATTTGAAAACACTAATTCAAAAAGATCTATACATCCCAATTTTTACTGCAGCATTATTTACAACAGTCAAACTATGGAAACAGCGCATATGTCCCTCAACAGATGAATGGATAAAGAAGATGTGATACACACACACACACACACACACACACACACACACACATACACACACACAGAGGATTATTACTCTGCCATAAAAAAAAAGAATGAAGGGGTGCCTGGGTGGGTCAGTCGGTTAAATGTCTGCCTTTGGCTCAGGTCATGATCTCGGATCGAGCCCCACGTCAGGCTCCCTGCTCAGTGGGGAGTCTGCTTCTTCCTCTCCCTCTGCCCCTCCCCCCGACTCATGCTCGCTCTTTTTCTCTCTCTCAAATAAATAAAATCTTAAAAAAAAAAAAAATGAAATCTTGCCATTTGCAACAACATGGATGGATATAGAGGGCATAATGCTTAGTGCAGTAAGTTAAAGAAAGATAAATACCTTATGATTTCACTCATCTGTGGAATTTAAGAAATAAACAAAGAATAAAAGAGACAAACCAAAAAACAGATTCTTAACTATAGAGAACTGATAGTTACCACCAGGGAGGTATGTGGGGAGATGGGTGAAACAGGTGAATGGATTAATAGTACACTTCACATGATGAGCACTGAGTAATGTATAGAAATGGTGAATCACTATATTGTATACATAAAACTAAACATTGTATGTTAACTACAATGGAATTAAAATAAAATTTAAGAAATTCTTCCACAGACCTGACATCATAACCTACAACTTTCATGACAAGAACAACTTAACCATGATCATGACTAAGAATGACTCTCATACCAAATTGTTCAATCTCTCATGTATGAGATGACCAAAAAGGAATAACTGTTTAATGAAATAAGGAGGCCATTAGATTGAGGTGGCTTTAATGCCTTAGTAGCCTCCATAAGCAAACCAAAACCTAAGTTTGAAATGCCTCAAGTCTAAGAAATCAAAACCTATGTACAACAAATCACAAACAGCCAACCAGTCTTTCCCAAATATGGCAACTGCTTAAGCTATAGTCAATCAAATAATTTCCCTGCTTTGCTTCCACCTCTTCTCTATAAAAACCTTTCCCCTAGTTCCTGTCAGTAGAGTACTCCTAACTACTTCAGGCTGGGCACTGTCAAACTGGAATCAATTTTCGTTCAATTAAACTCTTAAAATTTTTAACATGCCTCAGTTTATCTTTTAACAGCAGTTACTGTGTCTTTGTGCGTGTGTACATTTGTGTGTGTGCACCCATGCGCACACACATTCACATATTTGTGTGTCCTTTCTATGAAAAAGAAAGCAAGATACCTTCTTTGCTCCACTGCTTAATTACTTCTAAAATGATCCGAATAGAAATAAGTATTCTGTACAGGCATGAGCCATGAGGGGACAAAAGATTCAGGTTTTAGATTTCCTCTTAGCTTTAATATAGTATCAACAGTAACTTGCAAAGTGGGCAGAAACACTGCATCTACTAACGAAACTACCTGAAAGTGCTCTCAACAGCAAATAACTACTGGCCTGCATTTGTTTGTTCAAATTTTTCAAATAAAGCACATGAAACACAATATGGAAAACAGAATTGAATATGTAATTTGTTCTTGTTCCCAACTTTAATTTTTGTGAAATATTTTATCTCTGTTTAAAAGACTCAGCCCAAGAATACCCCAGAATGAGGACACAGGCTTCAGGGTTAAAAAAATCTTTTTACCAAATGCAAAATCCTAAACAAGTTAACAAATTTCTCTGAGCCTCCATTTCTTCCATTTTCAAATGGAACCAGTAATACTAATCTCAAATGACAGTGGCAAGATTTAAATGAGATAATGTATAAAAGCATGGGATAGTATCCAGCACATGGTAGGCACTCGAGAAACTCCTTTTTTGCTTCCTTCCCTCATTCACAGTTATTCCATTAGCAGTTTCCTGTTTCTTAAGGGCAGATAATTCTTTAGAAATCTTTACTTACAGGGCGCCTAGGTGGCTCAGTCGGTTAAGCATCTGCCTTCAGCTCGGTTGGTGGTTCTGGGGTCCTGGGGTCCTGGGACCGAGCCCCATGTTGGGCTCCCTGCTCAGTCTCCCTTTCCCTCTGCCCCTCCTCCTGCTCATCCTCTCTCTCGCTAACTCTCTCTCTCTCAAATGAATAAAGTCTTTAAAAATAAAGAAATCTTGGGGCGCCTGGGTGGCTCAGTCGTTAAGCATCTGCCTTCGGCTCAGGTCATGATCCCAGGGTCCTGGGATCGAGCCCCGCATCGGGCTCCCTGTTCGGCGGGAAGCCTGCTTCTCCCTCTCCCACTCCCCCTGCTGTGTTCCCTCTCTCGCTGTGTCTCTGTCAAATAAATAAAATCTTTAAAAAAATAAAAATAAAAAAGTAAAGAAATCTTTACTTACAACTCTTAATGGCAACTAAAGAAAAGACTACAGTCATTTGGATTTGTTAGAGAATGGGTTCAATAATAAAATCAAAATCCTAAAATAGAAATGATAGGCAATTTGGTTTTTTTAATGTCAAAGAAATTCAGTAAAATTATTGACAAGTGGAATGCCCTTTTCCTTTAAATTTCAAATCTTTTATTGGTCTGCCTTTATTTTAAGATCAAGATTTTACAGATGACATTAGTTTATGGAGATTTCAACTCAGCCAGCTAAGCAGGCAATCCAAAAAAGCTGAGGTAAAAATCTTTGGCAAAAGTGGAAAACCAGTCTCCAAAAAAGACTGCAAATCCTGTCCTTATACAGAAAATAAACAATTTTACTCAAACCTAGATGGCAATTTAAAATATTTCAGTACGGTAGTTCAAAGGGGTACACAGAAGTAAAACTTACAAACACCATGCTATAATAAAACAAGAAAAGTTATTATCACAGGAATGAATCCAGAAAGCTATGTGTTTTGTTTTAATGGGTGAGGGGGACTTCAACATGTGCTTCTACCTTCATTTTTAATTTTCTTCACTAATTATCTTAAAGTGAATATTAGGGATGGTTTTTTGGGGGGGGTTGTTTGTTTTACTTTTTAAAATAACAAAGCTTAGGGGCGCCTGGGTGGCTCAGTCGTTGGGCGTCTGCCTTCGGCTCAGGTCATAATCCCAGGGTTCTGGGATCGAGCCCCGCATCGGGCTCCCTGCTCGGCGGGAAGCCTGCTTCTCCCTCTTCCACTCCCCCTGCTTGTGTTCCCTCTCTCGCTGTGTCTCTCTCTGTCAAATAAATAAATAAAATCTTTAAAAAAATAAAAATAAAAATAAAATAAAATAAAATAACAAAGCTTAAGGGGACTATTTAAATCTTTTCCCTAGAGTCCCTTCCCCAATGATCTTTTTTTTTTTTGAGAGAGAGCAAGCATGCGCACTTGCACATGCCCAAGCTGGGAGAAAGTGGTGGTACTGGGCAGAGGGAGAGGAGGAGGGAGAGAGAATCTTAAGCAGGCTCCACACCCAGCGCAGAGTCCAACACCAGACTTGATTTTATGACCCTGAGATCATGACCCGAGCTGAAATCAAGAGTCAGATGCTTAAACAACTGAGTTACCCAGGCATCCCTCCCTAATGTTCTTTTATGGATTTGAATTAATATTAAATGAATAAATATTTGGAAGAAATCTAAATAATGTCATTCTTAAAGTAAAAATTAAATTGTTTCCTGACCTTGTAAAACAGATTTGAAAAAAAAATTTTTAAGATTTTATTTATTTATTTGACAGAGCACAAGCAGGCAGAACAGCAGGCAGAGGGAGAAGCAGACTCCGCACAGAGCAGGGAGCCCAACATGGGGCTTGATCCCAGGACCCTGGGATCATGACCTGGACCCAAGGCAGCCGCTTAACTGACTGAGCCACCCAGATGTCTCTAATTTGGCAGTTTCTTAAAAAGTTAAATATATACCTACCAGTTGATCCAGCCATTTCACTCTTAGGTATTTACCTAAGAAAACTGAAAAGCATATATCCATAAGGAAGAGGTTGAGGGGTTATGTGCAAGAGATCAGGCAGAGTGCACATGATCATATGTAGGGGTTGGTATGTGTTCAGCCTAGAATCATGGGCAGGGAAGGGGATGCATGTGGTATGGTCTTCTAAGCATCCTGTTGCTACCAGGGCTTTTCTGGCCTGGCAGTTAGAATGTTCCAGTCATTGTCAATGCCTCAAGAAAGTGCAGTAAGAAGTAACTGTTGGGGTCTACAGTTGAGGAAGAGGGATCACTGAAAATATCATACAATGGAATATCACTCAGCAATAAAAAGGAATGAGCTATTTATAGAAGCAACATGAATGAATCTCAAAATAATTTATTATGCTAAGTGAAGGTAGCCAGACTAAAAAAAAGTATATATGGTATGCTTCTATTTACATAAAACTCTAGAAAATTTAAACTATAGTAACAAAAAGCAGTGGTTTCCTAGAAAGGAAGGAATGGGGAAAGGTACGAAGAAAGAATTAAAAAGGGACACTTGGGAAAATTCTAGGAATGATAAGTTTACTATATTAATCATGTTTACAGTTTCATGGGTATATATACATATCACTTTATTGAATTATATGTTTTAAATATGTATAATTTATTATACATCCATTATATTATAATAAATCTGTTTAAAAAAAATAAGTGAAGGTCCCAGATAAGAGTTTTAATATATTTGAGAAAGATTCCAACATTGTGGAGACCCATTCAGACTCTTGGTATAAAGATTATATTAAAGTGAAAACATCTGAGCTAAAGAAGATACAAAAAAACCTTATTTGAATTTTCCTTATCTGAATAAACTAGAGCCTCTAAAAAATACAGCTGCCATTAACCATGCCCCCACCCTAATCCCCCCAAAAATATGAATTCAAAGGGATACGTGCACCCAAATATTCATAGCATTATCTACAATAGCCAAATTAGGGAAATAGCCCAAGCATCCATCAACTGATGAATGGATAATGGAGATACAGGTATCTATATAGACAGACAGATAGATAGATACACACACACACACACACACACACACACACACACACACACACACTGGAATATTGTTCAGCCATAAACAAGAATGAAATCATGCCATTTGCAACAATGTGAATGGAGCTAAAGAGTATTACTGCTAAATAAAATAAGTCAGTCAGAGAAAGACAAATACCATATGATTTCACTCATATGTGGAATTTAAGAAACAAAACAAATGAGCAAAGGGTAAAAGAGAGGCAAACCAAGAAACTGACTCTTAGCTCTAGAGAACAAACTGACGGTTACCAGAGGGTCGAGGGGGTTGGGTTAAATAGGTGATGGGGATTAAGGAATGTACTTGTTATGATGAGCACCATGTGTTGTATGGAAGTGTTGAATCACTATATTGTATACCTGAAAATAATATTACACTGCATGTTAACTAACTGGAATTTAAATAAAAACTTAAAAAAAAAAAAAAAAGTCCAACAGAACCTTCTGTATCTTCCCACTGAAGCCTAAACTCCATCCCAACTTTGTAGTATATAAACTTTTTATCTGTGGCTACTGAGTAAGTTACAACTGAGCACCATCTTATCAATGACAAATAAAACTTGTCTTTTCTGTTAATCTGCCAATTGTCAGTTAATTTGCAGGCCTCCAAGTAATGGACCAACCTGGGACATTGGAAGAGAGAGAGTTTTCCTCCCAACAGTTTTGGCAATGAGGATGGGATTACTGGAACTCCTTGCTCACTCTGGAGACTACAGCTGAGATCTCAAGCCTTCTGATCAAGCAGGTATGGTTAACTTTTTTACTACTCCGACTCTCGTATCCCTGCACAGGGTCTAGTGAGCAAGGATAGCAAAAGCCTTTCCTGGTCTTTTCTAAAAGGAATTTTCCAAAACTTAGATTTACAAGAGAAACACTGGTAGAAACTAATTCTTTGGTATTGTGACGCCTGGTCTGAGTAATCTTGTTATAGATCCATTACCTCCCAGGGATAGCCACTGTGTCCCATCTGTTTTGTTTTGTGTCCTGAGAGCATGGCTTGGATTCTGTGAGAAAGCTCACTGATTTTCCACCTTCTGCAGGGTGCAGATTGTTGGGCATGTGTCTACGAGCAGCCAGCCACCAGCTGGCGGACCAAGACACTTTCCTACCAACTGTACTAGCTCTGAGGGGAGTTTTTCTAAGTAAAGGGTCTCAGTCCATAAGGACCTATATCCTCTCACTCCTTGTTGATAAGTCCCATCTCAGTATCACTTGTCAGTGTCACAGATTAGAAGATCAGTGGTCAGACGTGTCTCACTTTTATGGGAAAAGGGAGACAAGTTTTCACAAATACCATTCTTACTGCCTTTGGCACCAGGGTCTTTGTTTTCTCTCTCTTTGGCTATCTTTGAGAATGACTAGATTATGGTGGCTGTACCCTTTTTGAGATGCCTCTTGGATCCACAGTTAAGCCATAAAAATAAAAAGGCTTATAGTTTCAGTCACATTTTAAATGAGTATACTCTCCGAAGCTGGGTTACAGTCCGAGGCTTCTTCATTTGGAATTAACTCTTGGGCTCAAAGTTGTTCCTGGCTTTGGTTTCAAGGCCCCTCTGTTCTCTTCTCTCATGCTGCAAATTCTTGGATTTTTGTTTTAAGCCCTCGCTGTTCTCCTTTCTTGATCCTGCTCCTGTCATAGAAACTTGGTTGACTGAAACCCTCCTTCTCAAACTGCTGACTACATTCTCTGTCACCATAGCACTAACTCTGACTGCTTCCTATCTTGTCGGCATGACTTTACTAAGAAGAATTTAGAACTTAAATAGCTTTTTTGAGAAAACTTAAAATGACTCCTGCAAGACCTTTCCCTCCCTGCTCCAGCCCCTCAAACCTGTACAATCACTGAAACTTTAGGCTCTGGCCCATCCCTGTAGGGACTCAGGGACCCCCCAAGAGCAATAGCCTACGTAAAAAGGTTAACTGGAGGGGCGCCTGGGTGGCTCAGTCGTTAAGCATCTGCCTTCGGCTCAGGTCATGGTCCCAGGGTCCTGGGATCGAGCCCCGCATCGGGCTCCCTGCTCAGCGGGAGGCCTGCTTCTCCCTCTCCCACTCCTCCTGCTTGTGTTCCCTCTCTCACTGTGTCTCTCTCTGTCAAATAAATAAATAAAATCTTTAAAAAAAAAAAAAAAAAGGTTAACTGGAACAAATCTTAGTCCACAGCCTCTATAAGATTATACACTAGGAAAAAAGAAAATCTTAAAAATCTCTCCCACCAATATTGATAAAAAGCTTAGCCTTTAGGGCGCCTGGGTGGCTCAGTTGGTTAAGCTACTGCCTTCGGCTCAGGTCATGATCCTGGAGTCCCAGAATCGAGTCCCGCATCATGATGGCTCCCTGCTCAGCAGGAAGTCTGCTTCTCCCTCTGACCCTCCCCCCTCTCATGTGCTCTCTCTCATTCTGTCTCTCAAATAAATAAAACCTTAAAAAAAAAAAAAAAGCTTAGCCTTTATATTGAGCAAGTAACAACTTATTCCATCCACTACAAACACAATTCAGATAAAAATATAAAGCAAGACAAAGATGAGAACCAACTCTTATATATAAACTAGTGAATTCCATATTACCATATTTATGCCTGACTCATGGCTAAAATTTTAAAATCTCTACTTGTGTCTGTCTGTGTATATATATGCTATATATTATATGTATATACAATATTTATATATATAAAATATACGTAAAACATATATTTTCCCCACCTGCAGACAGTATTACTAAATTAATAAAAGACTATTCTAATTGGCTTAGAGAAAAAGTGCTCATATAAAGTTTTTTAAAATTCTCAGAAATATGGGCACTAACCCAAATGTTTTTCAAGTCCATGTGATTTGGATAAAGCTTTGATAAATAGCACTAGTTTAATATTGTTGGTTTAGTAAAACAGGAATGTCCTCAGAGTTATCAGCATTGAGTATAATGAATATATACATACATTTTATTCTACTTGGATTTAGTAGTCAAATAAGCTAAATGTCTAAGATTATAAAACTAATAGTTTTGGGGCACCTGCATCACTCAGTTGGTTACGCGTCTGACTCTTGATTTCTGTTCAGGTCATGATCTCAGGGTCCTGGGATTGAGCCCCGTATTGGACACCACGCTCAGCGGGGAGCCTGCTTGAGGATTCTCTTGCCCTCTCCCTCTGCCCTTCCCCTAACTCGTGTTTTCTCTCTCTTAAATAAATAAATCTTTTTAAAAAAGATTTTATTTATTTATTTGAAAGAGAGACAGAGGTAGTGACAGAGATAGCAAGAGAGACCACAAGCAGGGAGGAGAGGGAGAAGCAGGCTCCCCACTGAGCAGTGAGCCCAATGCAGAGCTCAATCCCGGGACCCCGGGATCATGACCTGAGCTGAAGGCAGACACTTAACCAACTGAGCCACCCGGGCACCCCTAAACAAATCTTTTTTAAAGATAAATAAATAAAAATAGTTTTGATTTTAATCAAACGGAGTCACTATTCTGACAAACTTTATTTCAACAATATTTTTTTTAAAGATTTTATTTATTTATTTGACAGAGAGAGGGGGAGAGAGAGAGAGAGAGAGCACACAAGCAGGAGAAGCAGCAGGCAGAGGGAGAGGGAGAAGCAGGCTCCCGGCTGAGCAGAGAGCCCGATGCGGGGCTCGATCCCAGGACCCTGGGATCACGACCTGAGCCGAAGGCAGATGCCTAACCGACTAAGCCAGCCAGGAGCCCCAACAATAATTATTTTATAACATGACTGCTTAGAAGTAGTTTCCAAAATATTTTTGGTAACTTGAAACTTAAAAGTTATCCTAAGTTATGTTTAATGATAGACATTTACTGAATATCCAGATCATTTCTAAATAAGATAAAACAGGGGCGCCCGGGTGGCTCAGTTGTTAAGCATCTGCCTTCAGCTCAGGTCATGATCCCAGGGTCCTGGGATCGAGCCCCGCATCGGGTTCCCTGCTCAGCGGGAAGCCTGCTTCTCCCTCTCCCACTCCCCCTGCTTGTGTTCCCTCTCTTGCTGTGTCTCTCTCTGTCAAATAACTAAAATCTTTAAAAATAGGGGCGCCTGGGTGGCTCAGTTGGTTAAGCGACTGCCTTCGGCTCAGGTCATGATCCTGGAGTCCCGGGATCGAGTCCCGCATCGGACTCCCTGCTGAGCAGGGAGTCTGCTTCTCCCTCTGATCCTTCCCCCTCTCATGCTCTCTCTCTCTCTGTCTCATTCTCTCTCTCAAATAAATAAATAAAATCTTTAAAAAATAAAATAAAATAAAATAAAATCTTTATAAATAAATAAATAAATAAATAAGATAAAACACTGAAACATTAATTACTGAATATAAGTTTAAGCTTTTTTGGGTTTTTTGTTGTTGTTGTTGTTTTAAGTAAACTCTACATACACCCATTGTTGGGCTCAAACTCACAACCCGAGATCAAGAGTCACATGCTCTACCAACTGACCCAGCCAGATGCCCCTAAGTTTCTATATTTTTGGATTCGAATTTTTTACAGAGAGACTAAAGATACTTAGGACTGTTAATAAACATGTTCTTTTTTCCACATTGAGAAGTTGTACTATGAAGAATATACATATAGAAGTTATAAGATAGCATATTCATAAAATGTGCTAATCTGCTACAAAATGCTGGTATATGACAGGCAATTCAGTTGTCTACTGAAACTATAAAATAAAGGTTGCAAGTAGTTAAAAAATATAATCCATTTTATATGTAAATGGAATTACTAGAAACAGTAAAGTTTAAGTAAAACATATCTGGATAAGAAGTATTCAAGGAATTTAGGATATGTTTCTGTTAAGGGGGAAAAAGGATAATTTTGTCCTAAAATAGTTGTTTAGAGATTGTTTAAAAGTTGTTGTTCCAGAATGGGCAGCAGCTCTTTCTGCCAGTGGGTCCTGTCCCCATGCTTTCATAAAATCACCTTTTTGCACTAAATTAATAAATAAACAAATGTTGTTCCAGAATGAGAAAGAGGAAAGTAGAAGAAAAAACTAAAATTGATATCAAAAGTTATAAACGGTCTGTAGAAAAATAAAGCAAGAGCAAGAGCAATTTATCTCACATGGTCAAGCTGGCTAAGACTGAATGGATTTATTATAAGGTTTTAAAATGAGCTTTGATAACAATAGTGTATAGTTGCAAACCAGACTTTGTTTTTTTCTCTTAAAAGGACAAAGCTTCTTGGATTATTGGTCTGCTTTTAAGAGAATGTGACAAGTTTTTCTTGAGCTTTTCTGTAATTCACCCAATGAAACAAAGATTCTATATCTTACTAGAATAATTTCCATTGCTTTATCATGTCTCCAGTCATTTAGGAGAATGGAGTCTTCTTTTTTAAAAAGTGATCTATGATCCTATTAAATCAACTGTTCAAACCTTTTGACAACTTTGATATTTTGTTTTCCCAAAATCAAACCCTAAATAAAATCTTTATCTTGAACTGATTTTGAGATTTCCAGGAGAGCATCTGGAAAATCTCAATAGGTTTGTTCTTTCACCTTTTAAAAAGAGAGATGTTTAAAATAATTCAGCTTGGGGAGCCTGGGTGGCTCAGTCAGTTAAACATCTGCCTTCAGCTCAGGTCATGATCTCAGGATCCTGGGATCAAGCCCCACATCAGACTCCCTGCTCAGCGGGCAGTCTGCTTCTCCCTCTTCCTCTGCCCCTCCCCCTCACTTGTGTGTGTGCATGCACGCGCACGCTCTCTCTCTGTCTCAAATAAATAAAATCTTTAAGAATAAAATAAAATAATTCAGCTTACTTGATATGTTAAACTGCATGGTTATGTCACAGAAATAACCAAATTTCTTGTCAACTGCATTATTTTTATAATGATCTCTCATCAAATCTTTAACCACGGCTGTTTTAAGTCCTTTGTCATTCACAAAAAATTGTCTTATTCTGATGCTTTCTTGAAAGTTCTTCAGGGGTGCCTGGGTGGCTCAATCAGTTAAGCGCCCGACTCCTGATTTTGGCTCAGGTCATGATCTGAGGGTTGTGGGACTGAGCCCCGGGTCTGGCTCCATGCTCAGCACAGTCTGCATGGGATTCTCTCTCTCCCTCTCCTTCTGCCCCTCCCTCTGCTCGCACAAGCACTCTCTCTTTCTCCCTCTCAAATAAATAAATACTTAAAAAACAAAAAACAAAAAAAAGAAAGTTCTTCAATCACCTACAAACCAAAATGTTTCACTGTCAACAACAGAACTGTTTCAGAGACCTATGGAAAAGACTAGGACAAGTAATCTGAGATACAGGCTTTTGATGGCATTGCTTAAAAAATTTTGAGATCATACCACTGGACTGAGCAAGGATTTTCAGAACTCTAGTGGAGAACCTGATGGGTTCATAAAACTGATAACCCAAGATTAAGCTTTTAAAACGAGAATTAATTACATGGAACTAAATCAACTGACAAAGAATGACTGTAATTGTTATGGCTTTTTTTGTTTGGAACATTGCTGGTTATTTAATGTTCTATTCTCTGGATCTGAGCAACCCCTTTCTCTTTTCTCTTAAGCTACTGATAACTCACAACAATTTAGTAGATTATACCATTGTAAACAAGAATGATCCCTCCAAATTTTGGAAACTCTTATTGAATGTTCTTATTTTCATGGCAATATAGCTATTTTCATAAGTTCAATAAATGTGTTATCCTTGTATCAGGACACAATTGGAAATACTGGTTATATTACCAAGGCTTGGACCGGAATGCCATGTTTAAGAATGATGTGCATAGAATCAGATATGACCAGACAGTTTTAAGGAACTACAGTTGACTTTAGAGAGCTAATGCTTATAAAGCCCTCTTGGGAAAACCAGCCTAGGAGCGTCTGGGTTGCACAGGTGGTTAAAAGTCCGACTCTTGGTTTTGGCTCAGTTCATTCATGATCTCAGGGTTGTGAGATCAAGCCCCATCCGGGGCTCCACACTCAGCATGGAGTCTGCTTAAGACTCTCCCTCTCCCTCTGTCCCTCCTCCCTACATGCACTTCCTCTCTCTCTCTCCTTCCCTCCCAAATAAATAAATCTTAAAAAAAAAAAAAAAAAAACAGCCTAGTACCTTACTTAACAGGGTTCCAGCCTTATAGGTGATTAAGGGAAGGTCATTGAACTTTAAGATATTTTGGGGACCTCAAAAAAGAGGGATTCATCCAAATCTACAGATTACTGCAGGTGAAATCCAATGGGGAGTTCTTGGCTTTACTTCCTAGCCTTGAGAGAGTTTTTAAATATAATCTGAGATTCCTTATAAAAGTCCCAGCAAAGCACATTTAAAAAGGCCTTTGTGATCAGGTATCATTCTTGCTACACTTATGTATACAGTTACTCCAGATTTAATGAGACTAGACTTATTTTATAAACAAGGATTATCTTAGTTTGATATCATTGATCAAAATGGAAGTGACTATAGAGGGAAATTTTATGATTGTAGAGAGAAAATTTTTCAATAGGAAACTATAACCCACTGGGTTATATCAGATACTAGTTCTATTCATTGTCTTTGAGCTATTTTTTCATCTCCTTGTAAAATGGATCCTGCCATTTTGGACATTTTGTTAGTAATTAATGTTTACAATTTTCCTCTCACTCTCTGACTTGACATCACTGAGAACTAAAACCTGACTTCCCAGATCCTTATTCAGACTCTAAGTTGTCTTGTCCCAAATCCCTGCACACTGATGTTGGATGACTTGATATTAACTTCAAATAGCTTGTTACTACAACAGTTTGGGCCACTCAGGAATTTCAAACACCCATACCTTCCACGCTGTCCTCTGGGAAATGACCAGAAGCTGATGTCTTCTGTACCATCTAAAGATGCTTTGAGCCCTAGAAATCTTCTCAACTGGCTGCCTTCTGGACTCAAAAAATAGATTACAGTCTATTGCAACCATTAATCTTTGTTTTCCTTTTTGTTTCCTCATTTTAATCTATGTTTTTCTTTCTCTTTGCCCATCTCTTACCTCTCAATTTCTAACTCAAATCTTCTCTCCATAGCAATCAACCTAGCTTCTTTTTTTGGTGAAACTTCTAGGGAAGTTTCAGATGGAGGAAATGTGGGGACTCACTCAGACCCTTAGAACTGATATAAAGATTATATTAAAGTGAAAGCATTTGAGCTAAAGAAGATGCAAGAAGAAATCTTATCTAAACTGTCCTTATCCGACTTAAAGCAGAGCCTCCTGCAAACATAGCTGCCATTAATCCTACTCTCACCACCACCCTCCCCCCAAGTTTACTGCAAATACAGCTGTCATGGAGATAGACAGTGCATAAACTTAGTCTTCTGTCCTGTTGATATGTCTACTGTCAGTTAATCTGCAGGCCCCAACCACTGCACCCAAGTTTAAGTTTTACTCTCAACATCAAGCAATGAAACAGGAAAGATAATTCTTCTCAATACAGTCTAGTAGATACAAATAACCTCAACACTCTGAAGACTATGAACACTCTGGAGAATAATATTTGACTCTGGTGGATCCTTCACAAATTCATAAAACCTAACTGACGAACCAGTAAATGCTACACTACCCTAGTCATTTGTCTATCTTGTTTACTTCTCAATTTCATAATCCCTGACCTTCTCCCTTCATTGAAAATTTCAATCCATAACTTGTTAAGCCTTTCAAAAGAGAAAAATAAGTCTTATTTATGAGCTTATTACTTCATTTGACAGCCTAGAAGAGCACAAGCCTGAGACAAAACTCATTTAATGTGTGTGGGATGAGTATGCCCTAGTTCTCTTTATAAAGCAGCACGCCCATGGCCCCTCTAGGGCAGCTTTCCCAACTGTCCCATCTAAGGGATAGACCTACTAATAACGAAAACTTATTTTTCACTCTACTTCCACTCACATCATATCCATCACACTCACATATACACACGTACACACACACACACAACACCCCTCCAATTCATTTTGCTCTTAAATGTATAGCTGTTCATGCTTAAACTGGACTTAAGTATTTTAGCATTATACCAAAAAAGAAAAACAAAAGTTGCATGTTCCCTTGTTTTTCTTTGCTCCTTATGATGTGGGAAACAAAGGCAAAAGAAAAATGTTAACTTCCTTGCCACTTACAGCCCATTGACAAGTCCTTGAAACAGGCAGAGTGACATTCCTCTAGGGATTCAGCTGCCTCGATGTTAATACTTTGCTTAGCCCTACCCGCCAGGATCTTGTGAGTCTACTTTAACATATAAAAATTCCTTTGGAAATTTCCTTTATTTCCAACCCCCCAAGACAGATGTTAGCAATCATCCTCCAAGCATATGGCCCACTCATACACATCTGAAGGGTCTTATGACTAAGGTTTTACTAGATAGTAATAAATGACCTTTTCCTAACAATAGCTAGCCCCCTCAAGGTCCTGGAAACCTTGCTTCCAAAATTCCTTGAGACTTACACTATCCCTACCCCCTCCCAACTTGAAAGTATATAATCAATTGCTCCTCATAATCCCAGTGCAGCTCTTTCTGCCCTTGGGTCCTGTCCAGGTGCTTTAATAAAACCACCTTTCTGTACCAAAGTCATCTCAAGAATTCTTTCTTGACCATTTGCTCCAAACCCCAACATTTCCACATCACTTAGACTTAGTGTCAGCGTTGGCAATGTCTGTGGTGAACCAAGAACTGAAAAGAGGGAGCAGAGACTATAAAGCCAACAGGTTTTTACTTCACCTGTCTCATTTGAGTTCCGTACATGGAATACAGCTGCCTGTTTTACTATTGAGGGGTCTGTAAAACATAGGTGGTATTTTAATCTCTTAGCAATTCAGACAAACTGAAATACCAACAAGGAAATGCCAGGAATGAGTGTAGTATTTTATAGAAATCCACTTGTGGCTTTCATGTACGTTTGATCCAAAGAACTTTGCAAACTTAGACATTACTGTCAGATAAGAATTAAGGATGTCAGCAGAAAAGGAAAAAAAGATTTACAGCCATTTATTCTGACAAAGGAGACAAGCTCTCTTAAACTGTCAGGGTTTGCAGAGAAGGTGGTTTTCATTCTCATCAATGTCAAATTTCCAAAGTTAAATAGTAAGAGAAAGACACAGGTACAGTCTCTGCAATGCTACCTGGAGTTTCTATGTATATAATGGATAAAAGAAGGAAATTTTAAATCATAAAAAACAAATAGAGAAAGAGAATGCTTTCTGTTAAAGGAATATACTCTTATTTATAATCTACTAAACTTTAACTTGAGAATAACTACACAGTCAAATGGGAGTGTTCAGACTGAAATCTAGGGCCTTATTCCAGGAAAATGGAGAACCTGGTTTTGGTGACCTGAAGACCTGTAGTCTACCTCTAGAACTACACCAGTAGACCCCAAGATATTGACATGGAACAGAAACAATGGAAGACAAAGAAAGGGTTATCTGAACCAACGAAGACCCTGAAGCTATGAGTATTTCACTATCTACTACAAATTAAAATGTTTAGGAGCGCCTGGGTGGCTCAGGCGGTTAAGCAGCCAACTCTTGATTTAGGCTCAGGTCATGATCTCAGTGTCCTGGGATCAATCGAGCCTGAGATGGGCTCCCCACTCAGCAGGGAGTCTGCTTCAGGATTCTCTCTCCCTCTGCTCCCCCCCCACCCCCCGTTCACACACACTCTCTCGCGCTCTCTCTCAAATAAATAAATAAATCTTGTTTTTTAAAATGGCAGGAAGAGCAGAGGGAGAGGGAGAAGCAGGCTCCCCTCAGAGCAGGGAGCCCAAAGCAGGGCTCGATCCCACGACCCTGAGATCACAACCTGAGCCGAAGGCAGACACTTTACCGACTGAGCCACCCAGGCACCCCAATAAATAAATCTTTAAAAAAATAAAATAAAATAAAATGTTTATTCATTTATCAAATGTTTGAGTATGCCTATTGTTCAAGCCACTGAAGTTGATAAAGACCATGGATAGCTTCAAGGGTCTTAGAGACACAATCTGGACAGAAATCTTGCAGTACCCAGCTCCATTCTCAAATACCAAGTTCCTTTGGCACATATCTTCTCGAGATTTTAATTCCCCAAGCTGCCTTTACTAACTGAAGCTAACACTTTCACCAAGCCTTCTGGAACTTTATCCAGTTTTCAACCAAGTCTCCTAGATCCTCAGCATACTATAGAACCCCAAAAGCCCACACTGCCTCAACTCCCTCTGTTGCAATGCAAGCAACCATCCAATTATTATCTTAACCCTCCATGTAACATGATGCAAGAAAGAGGGGTCTCAAATGATGGACACAAATATTTTAATTAATGAACAGGTGAGCTCAACCATAAGGTGCCAAAAATGCCTTCTGGCCTATCTAGCGGTCTCTTAGAAGTCTACTTAAATCATTCTCAGGGCACCTGGGTGGCTCAGTCGGCTAAGCATCTGCCTTCAGCTTGGGTCATAATCCCAGAGTCCTGGGATCGAGCCCTGCATGGGGTTCCCTGCTCAGTGGGGAGTTGGCTTCTCCCTCTGCCCCTCCCCCTGCTCATGCTCTCACGCTCTCTCTCTCTCTCTAATAAATGATATCTTTAAAAAAAAAAATCATTCTCTGAGAAACTGACCAGTTCTGGATGCCAGGACAAAAGAGTAAATTTGTAGAGTATCAAAGCTGAATCCTGATGATTCTTCAAGTTCTGCCCTGCAAAGATGACTGTCCTGGAAGCTGGCTAGCTTCTATCTGTTGGGGGTAATTCCCACTTTTCTTGAACTTCAATAGCAGTCACTTGGAATTTTAATAACATTGTGGTCATGATTATATAGCTAGGGTGGTACTCCCCCCCCAAAAAAACAGTAATACATGACAAATTCCTTCTCCAAAACTGAAAAACTTAGTTAGCTCTTCAGGATATTGAAAAAAGATATTTAAAAGCCATGGAGAATTAACCTCTAACAGGACTGTTACTATTGGGTCTAAAACTCTATTCCACTGAAGAGAGACATGCTCTTAAAGACAAATAACTAAAATCTAGCTATATAATGAGGAAAGTCTTACTTGTACATTTATGCAAAGCTTATGTTTAATTTTAAAAACACTAACTTTACAACTGACCTCTTTTAGCTATCAAAGACCCTTGTAATATATTATCTATCCAGTGGATCTAAATGCACATCTCTGAAGTAAATGACTTTCCTAAAGGAGTAAAGAGAATTAACACTTTACCACACAGAATTTTATTTTTTTTACCACACAGAATTTTAATACAATAACAGATTCAATTATTAAATATAAACCATATGCCAAATGCTATTTAGGAAGCATATATATATTATGCATATGTTAGATATATTACTAATTGCAGCTGAATCATAAATTATTTTTCTTATTCTTCATACGAAGAAACTGAGGCTCAGAAAGATTAAGCAACTCGCCCAACTTTACCCAATTAATAAACTATAGTATTGAGATTCTTAACTAAGGTATTTCTGGTTCCTAGATCCTATGATTTCCATAATAACTGCCTCCTAAAATTCACAAATTCATTAAAAAGAGTTAGGTGGCCTCCAAACCTTTTCTCCAGTCACCAACAGAATATATTCTTCTTATAAGTAGGAAGATGGGAGTTTCTGACATTTCTTTCTACTTATTGTTTCCCAAATATCCCATGATTTTTTTCCATTTCAATGCTGTGGTTCATGCTGCTTCCTCTAGCTGTGATACCCTCTACAAGCCCCATGTTTTCTCCAACTCCTTTAGAACACAGCTCAGGAAACTAGTGGTTTCCTCCTCTTTATCTACACGGTACCATTTCCATATCTGTTTTGAGTGATTAAAACTACAAATTAAGAGTCAAAATAATCTGTGTTCAGTACTAACTCCACTTCCCTAAATAAGATCTTGAGCAAGTTATTTATCTACTCTAAACCTCAATTTTGTCATTTCTTATATGGAGATAAGAACATCTCCCTTATTGGATTGTAGTGAGAATTAACTGAGAAACACAGAACAAATCCTATGTACCCTATGTATCCTTTACAACACACTCTTCCAAGCTATCAGATTCTAGTCCAGTTCAGTGCCTTTGAGCTATCTAGCAACTCTTTCTACGTGGTAGATTACTGATATATAAATTATGTCCTGTCAAATAGTAATTTAATTGACATCTCCCCTCCTCCCTAAGGGAGTAGGAAAACATCACTTTTGTCTGGTCTCAATCAGCAATTCATCTCCATTCCTTTACTCTATATAAATGTGGGCTGTTTTGATTTTTTCCTTTGACTATCTGCCCGGTTGCCTCATATAATATGAATAAAATAAATTCTTTAACGTGTTCACTTGGAGTCACGATTTTGATCTTTTTTGGAAAATTACATTTTAACAGTACTAATGATGTAGGAAATGTTCAGGTTCAGAGCTGATGGCCAAAAAAGAATTCTTTTTTTTTTAAAGATTTTATTTATTCATTTGACAGAGATAGATACAGCTAGGGACGGAACACAAGGAGGGGGAGTGGGAGAGGTAGAAGCAGGCTTCCCACGGAGCGGGTAGCCCGATGTGGGGCCCGATCCCAGGACCCTGGGATCACGACCTGAGCTAAAGGCAGATGCTTAACGACTGAGCCACCCAGGCGCCCCCCAAAAAAGAATTCTTAAGATGCCTTTGGTGCAGAAAGGTGGTATTAAAGCACAAGGACAGGACCCATGCGCAGAAAGAGCTGCACTAGGGTGGTGAAGGAGTGGCTGACTATATACTTTCAAGTTGGGAGGGGGTAGGGATAGTGTTAAGTCTCTAAGGAATTTTGGAAGCAAGGTTTCCAGGACCTTGAGGGGGCGAGCTATTGTTAGGAAAAGGTCATTTATTACTGTCTAGTAAAACCTTAATCATGAGACCCTTCAGATGTGTATGAGTGGGCCATATGCTTGGAGGATGATTGCTAACATTTACCTTGGGGGGTAGAGATAAAGGAAGTTTCCAAGGAATTTTTGTATGTTAAAGTAGACTCAGGATCCTGGGGGGCTGGATAAGATTGCCTTTTGCCCTTAGCAAAGTATTAATATCGAGGCAGCTGAGTTCCTAGAGGAATGTCACTGCCCGTTCAAAGACTTGTCAATGGGCTGTAAGCAGTAAGGAAATTTTTTTCTTTTTCTATTGTTTCCCACATCACTATCATCATTGTTATCATGATGACTTCCAATCTTGATCTTTCCTAAATTCTGTATTCCTTATATTTAAGCCCACTAGAATCTTCACTTGAATATCCCAAAATAAATGGTTTTCTTTACTTAGAAAATTTGTTCCTCCTTACAGTAGCCAGCCTCCAAGATTACTCCCAATGATCCTGTTTTCTCCTGACTTTTTGAAGAGTCTAGGTTGGCTGCTTTGCAAGGATTATTCATTAGAATCAGTTTATACATTTTTTTGAGCAGAAATATTATGTAAGAAGCAGAGATGTCACTTTGTCTCTTGAGGATGCTGAGTTTGATCATCTAATTATTGACTCTCAGTGCTTCTGTTGCTAGACTTTCTTGTTCACCAGAGCTACCTAGTATCTATTTCTCAATTTCTAACTATATTTATTCTAAGTCTTTTCCAGTTTCTCCAGGCTCCAAATCCTCCTTCGTATTCTTCAGTCTCTGCAGGGAATCCAGGTGCTACTTCATCACTAAAATTCAAAAACGGCTGGGGCACCTGGGTGGCTCAGTTGGTTGGGCATCCGACTCTCAGTTTCCGCTCAGGTCATGATCTCAGGTCGTGATATGGAGCCCTACATTGGGCTCCACCCTCAGCCTGGAGTCTGCTCGAGATTTTCTCTCTTCCTCTCCCTCCCCCTCTGCGCCCCCCAACCTGTGTGCACACATGTGCTCACTAAACAAAATTTTAAAAATCAAATCAAATCAAATCCAAAAATGGCTCCCTCAACCTCATCTCTACTTCTAAATTTCCTTTCAGACATAACAACCAAATGCAATGTGTGGTCTGTGCTCAGATACGGGGTTTTTGTTTGTATTTTTGGGGGTCTTTTTGGATACGGGTTTGAATAAATCAGCAATAAAAGACATTTCTAGGGGCAATTAGGGGAACTCTGAATATTAAGGAATTATTGTTAATTGTGTTGTTATATAATCATATTGTGGTTATGTAGAGGTACACACTAAAGTTAAAGTGAAATATGACATATACTTTAAAATATTCCAGTAAAAAAAGGAAAATATAGGAAAATGTTAACAATCGTTAAATTACATGAAAGGTATACTATTCTCTATTTTTCTTATGTCTGAACTGTTAAAAAAAGAAACAGGCACAAAATGGAGTCACTTGGGCTAAGCCCCACATGAAGACTTAATATATAACCTAACTGCAGTTTCAGCCTCTCCCAGAAATCTAACTTTTAACCAGTCAAACTGGTATTACCTGGATAAAACCTGTGAGCTAATCCACCCAACAGACCCTTCCATACCCTATAGGAAGGTAACCTTACCTGAAACAATCTACTCTTTGCTAGAAAATTCCTTTTACCACCCCCTTCTGCCTGTAAAAACCTTCCATTTTGCACAGCTCCTCAGAGTTCCTTTCTATTTGCTAGATGAAATGCTGCTCAATTTATGAATTGTTGAATAAAGCTAATTAGATCTTTACATTTATTCAGTTGAATTTTGTTTAAAAGATTTTTATAACTCAAAATTTTTTGTTTCTATCTTTAAAAAACTGAAGCACAGATTAAGTGACTTGCTCAAGATCAAAAACTGCAAATGGCATAGCTAGGATTCTAATCCAAATCTGGGCCTAGCTCCAAATCTGGGTTCTTGGCTTTTATACTACACTGCCTCTGGTTTCATGGATCACAGTTTGTGAGGCACTAGTACCTGGAGCAGGGAGGAAAAGAATATAGGACTAGGCATAGCAAAGATTAACAAGCTAATTATATGTAAAGCACTTAAAACAACGCCCAGCATATAGTAGGAACTATACAAATATTAACTATTACAGACAACTTGTTCCACAGTAAAACTATGGTTGTGGGGGCGAGGGGGGGGGGGGAGAGATGAAGAAAGGTTCCATGGATTAAATAAGTTTGAGAAACCCTGAGTCAAAGAAAGTTAAACATGCTTCTTTATGCAGAACATCTTGGGGTCTTTAATATGTTAATGCCCATCTCTGAGAAAGGAATACAGTATGTAGCATATTCCAATGATAATTGATCACTGAATGCTTTTTGTTTTTCAAAAAAAAAAAAAAGGAACTTGGGGGGTCTGTATTCTGTGGAAACTTTGGTATTGCCTGAATTACATGAAAAACTCAGGTCCTCCATAATAAAACAGTAAAATGTCAATGGTTAAAGAAAGAAAAGGAATTAAATAGTAGATAAATCTGTAATGTTTTACTAGACAAACACAATTTTTTTTCCAAATATTTGTTATCAGTCTGTTTAACAGTCTTTTTTCAAGTTTGCTAACATAAGACTCCTGGCTCCATCTCTGCCCCTTTTCCAAGGCTGAGTATCATGAGATCTCACGTCCTCTACCTGAGATTCAAGTCTCCTCTTTCCAACCTGAGGGTCAGGTAGGAATCAATTCACTCTCCATGCCCCCATACACACATGAAGAAAAGGTCTCCTATTAAAAAAATATAATTTGGGACACCTGGGTGGCTCAGTCAGTTAAGTGTCTGGGGCTCAGGTCATCATCCTAGGGTCCTGGGATCAAGCCCTGCATGAGCAGGGAGCCTGCTTCTCCCTCTACCTGCTGCTCCCCCTGCTTCCTGTGCTCTCTCTCTCTAACAAATAAATAGAATCTTTAAAAAGATTATATATTTTTTATATATATAATTATATATATATAATTTGATGTACTAAGGAAATGGGGTGATAATCTTCAATCTGTAACTCGTGAGCACCCCCCTTCTTCTTTCCTACAATGTAATTCTTAGAATAGCAAAAATCTCTATTTTTAAATTGTGAATCTGTGGTCTTCTTCTCTTTCAACAAGACTTAGTACACTGCTGACATAACTCGTTTTCAAGTCTTAGTCTTGCTTTGTTTGAAGAAAAACACAATCCAGGAGAACATTTGTCAAATTTTGAAGGAACCTAAAAATACATGTAAGAGTGAATTAAGAATTTTAAGGTGAGAAGTCATTACAACCTGAATTACAGACCCATGGGTATGGTATTTTAGGTATTTTAGGCATCATTTATATTTTAAATGTACAAAGTCATTAAAATCCATGGAAGCCCATATCCCATTTTCTCTCAAGTTGCCATATTTCTGGAATATAATCAAACATACAGTAAAAAATGACCAAGTTTTTAAAAAGTTTGCAAATGTGTATCTAAAAAAAACAAATGTCACAAAGACTTCACAAATGGTCTGGACTGTAACTAAAATCAACTCAAATATCAAATATTTAAAACACATCCTAAAAGGTAAACTATTCAACCTTTACTTTCCTTTCCTTTACAAACATTAGAACTCTAAAGAAAACAGAAGGTAGGCCAACAAACACTTTAAGTTCCCTTCTAGCTCTTGTCTATATGCTATATATAACACATAATCATAGCACAGATATACTTTAAAGCAATATAAACATTTAGACACAACTCCAGACTATTTGGCACTTGCAAATAGATTCTACTCTGGGTAAATATACTTGTCTATGTCATGAAAGATATAAACACTTTCACACAATCAAGCAGTCCCCAGGACTTCCAGAAACAAATTGCCAATCAAAAAGTTAACAGCAACACACCTACTAGAATGGACAAAATCCAAATGCTGGCGAAACAACACAAACTCTCATTCATTGCTGGTAGGAATATAAAATGGTACAGCCTCTTCGGAAGACAATTTGGTGGTTTCTTACAAAACTAAAGATACTCTTATCCGATGATCCAGCAATTACACTCCTTGGTATATACCCAAATGACAAAACAACACAAACTCTCATTCATTGCTGGTAGGAATATAAAATGGTACAGCCTCTTCGGAAGACAATTTGGTGGTTTCTTACAAAACTAAACATACTCTTATCCTATGATCCAGCACTTACACTCCTTGGTATATACCCAAATGACAAAACCTGCACACAACATTTATAGCAGCTTTATTCATAATTACCAAAACTTGGAAGCAGCCAAGAAATCCTTCAGTAGGTAAATGAATAAACAAACTAGTATATCCAGATAATGGAATATTATTCAGTACTAAAAACAAATGAGTCCTTTTCCTCTTAAAAAAAAAAAAAAAAAAAAACACAGAGGCGCCTGGGTGGCTTAGTTAGTTAGGCATCCGACTCTTGATTTCATCTCAGGTCATAATCTCAGGCTTGTGAGATCGAGCCCAGCATCAGGGCTTGAGTTTCTCTCTCTCTCTCTCTCTTTCTCTCTCCCTCTGCTGCCCCCACTTCCCCCCTGCTCACATACACTATAAATCAATCAATCCCCAAAAAGGAGCTATCAAGCCACAAAAAAACATGGAGGAACCTTAAATGCATATTACTAAGTGAAAGAAGACAATCAGAAAAGGCTACATATTCTAAGATTTCAATTATATACTTTCTGGAAAAGGCAAAACTGTGGAGACAATAAAAAGATCAGTGGTTGCCAAGGGAAAAAGGGGAAGGAGTGATGAATAGATGAAACAGAGGATTTTTTAGTGCAGTGAATCCATTCTGTATGACACTATAATGCTAGATATACATTATTATACATTTGTCAAAACCCATCCAAGGTCGGGGGGGGGACACCTGGCTGGCTCAGTTGGTAGAGCATGTGACTCCTGATCTTGGGGTTGTGAGTTCAAGCCCCACACTGGGCATAGAGCTTAAAAAAAAAAAAAAGACCATAATGAAAATGCAACACCAAGAATGAACTCTAATGTAAACTATGGTATCTGAGTGATTATGATGCATCAGTGTAGGTTCATCTACTGGAATAAATGTACCACTCGGAAGTGGGATATTGAGAATGGGGGAGGCTGTGCAGACATGGGAACAGGGAATATATGAGAACTCTGTACTTTCTGCTTGATTTTGCTGTGAACTTAAAACTACTCCCAAAATTAAGTCTAGTTACATTTTTTTTTAAGTAACAGTAATTGTTTCAATGATCCCAGTTACCGTGAAAAAATTAAATGCATGTTCTCATGTCAGGAGACATACATGGTCAAAAGAAAAATTTCCATGGTTTCATTTTTTAAAGGGAGCAGAAGACTGAGTTGTTTCCCAGGAACTAACATTATTACCTACCTCTAGCAAAATCAAAAGATAAGAACAAGCCAGCACTACAGCTTAAATACCTATCTAGCTCTTGTTCTGTTTACTGCTTGTTCTCTCTGTGCAGTAAAACAATTTAAACTTAGTAGACTTCAGAATGAGAGCAGCCCACAGGTTTTAACTATGTAAATCTGAGAAATGTCAAACTCATTAGCTAAAAGATTCTGATGGCTATTAACTTCCCAGAAAGAAATTTATATACAAACTAAAAAGTAAGCATAAAGATTAATTTCTTCCTCAAACTTGTGGTATCAAAACAACTTATTATTATAGAGGCAAAATGTCTTCAGTGTGTTATAAACTAAACGTGTGTATCCTCCCAAAATTCATACGGTGAAGCCCTAAGCTCCAGTGTGATGGTATTTGGAGATGGGGCTTCTGTGAGGTAATTAGGGTTACATGAGGTAGGACCCTCATTATGGTATTAATGCCTTTATAAGAAGAGACACCATGAGGTGCCTGGGTGGCTCAGTCAGTTAAGCATCTGACTCTTTTAATTTCAGCTCAGTTCATGATCTCAGGGTCATGAGATCGAGCCCCGAGTTGGGCTCCACGCTCAGCAAGGAGTCTACTTGAGATTCTCTCCCTTTGCCTCTGCCCTTCCCCCTGCTCATTCTCTAATAAATAAATAACACTTTTTTTAAAAAGAAGACACATCAGAGAGCTTGCCCTCTCTCCTGTATGTGTGCACAAAGAGGTTATATATGCACAGTCAGATGGCAGATGCCTGCAAGCCAAAAGAAACCTATCTTACCAGCACCTTGACCTTAGACTTCCCAGCCTCCAGAACCATGAGAAATAAATTTCTGTTGTTTAAGCCTCCCAGTCTATGGAATTTTGTTATGGCAGCCCAAGGAGACTAAGAAATAAAGGGAACTAAAAGCAATTCTACTGGCTTGTCCCAATTACAGCCTAACCCGTTTCGGCACTCTTTAGGCACTTTAGGCCTAACTCTTTAGGCACATGACTTCCAGATTTATATTAATTTTTTTTATTTTATTTATTTATTTGACAGAGAGAGAGAGAGACAGCACAAGCAGGCAGAGAGGCAGGCAGAGTGAGAGGAAGAAGCAGGCTCCCCTGTGAGCAAAAAGCCCAACGCGGGATCCCAGGACCCTGGGATCATGACCTGAGCCGAAGGCAGACGCTTAACCAACTGAGCCACCCAGGCGCCCCTATATTCACTAATTTTTTATGTGAATTTCTTATACAATGAATACAAATTCACAATAGGAATAAAAGTTAATATATTAAGGGTAATCAAAAAATTCAGTATTTGTACTGTAGAAACATCAACTTCACAATTCAGGATCAATCTCCCATCTTGTAGGAGAGTTATCAGTTACTTTGTTTCCTTCTGCTGCACCCATGTGCCCATTTTGTTGTTTACTGAAAATTTGAGCTGAGTAAGTAGCAATAGGAGGTGGTGAAATGTAAACTAATTAATTTGGATCCTTCTAAGCAACCTTAATAATGAAAATGAAGCCTTATTGACCCAAGCATGGCAGGTCAGGTATTTTAAACATTTTTAATCTGGAATCGTGATGTGGGTCAGTATAAAAGGGCAGATGTGTACCAAGAATTAAGTTTTTAGGCAGAGAAACAATTGTGGCCAAAAGAAGCCAAGGTGAAAGGTGTTTGCATTTTTCTCCTGCATTTCATGACCACTTTCCCACAGAAAGAGATTTTGTATCCTTGGCTAAGTAAATCAGGAATTTAATCTAATCTTAAAATGAGTAAGGGTAGGTGGGTCATGTGGTCTACTCACCAATAAGTTTATCTACCTGAAACACGGGAGAGCTACATCACTTGGTAGCTACACTGAAGTAGTTCATGCTTCAGATAACATAAGAAGTTTCCTTTCTAGGGACCCCTGGATAGCTCAGGCAGTTAATCACCTGACTCAATTTCAGCTCAGGTCATGATCTCAGGTTCATGAAATTAAGCCCCTCATTGGGCTCTGCACTGGGCATGGAGCCTTCTTAAGATTCTCTCTCTCCCCCTCTCCCTCGGCCCCTCCCCCATGTGTGCACACACGTGCTCTAAATAAATATATATATACACATATGTATATATATAAATAGTTTTCTTTCTAAATATAAATCAGATTTTATGTTGCTTACCCAATCGAAACCTTTCACTGGCTCCTTTCAAACCACAGAATAAAGTCCAAATGCATTAAGCAAAGCATTCTTGACATCAGGTCCCCTTTATCATACTGCATCTCACATGTCTGAGAGTGACCTTGCCAGTTCTTGAACTCAACACACATTTCCATATTTACATGGATGTCTTAATGTTGTTCTCTACATAGAACCCCTTATTCTGCTTGTGGAAATATTACCTTCTAGACCAAACTTAAATGTTGTTACATCCTAATAACTGAAATTAATTACAAATCATTGATTAGGTTTTATATTTTGCTGCTTTTTTTGTTTGTTTGTTTTTGTTGTTGTGGTTTTGGTTTTGGTTTTTTGTATATTTTGCTTTTAATTCTTATCATTTACATACATGTTCACCTACCCCAGTAAACTACAGGCTCCTTGTGAAATACAAACCGTCTTACTCATTTTATATTTCCCTTAATACTGAGCACAATACTTTGCACACAGTTTAATGAACAGAGAAATGAATGAAATAACGCATACTTATTTCATCACCTGATTAAAATGAATAATTTAAGGCACCTGGGTGGCTCAGTCGATCAAGCATCTGCCTTTGGCTCAGGTCATGATCCCAGGGTCCTGGGATCGAGCTCCGCATTGGGCTCTCTGCTCAGTAGGGAGTCCACTTCTCCCTCTCCCTCTGCCCCTCCCCCTAGCTTGTGCTCTCTCTCTCTCTCTCTCTCTCTCTCAAATAAATAAAAGCTTTTAAAAAATAAAAAAATTAAATTAAATTAATAACTCTGTATCATCCATCATTCAGTTTACCCACCTAGACAGAATAAAATTAATGATCAGGCCTAACCTCACAGAGTACTAAAAGAGTTTATAATTTAATAATGAAAAAATCTTGAGATATATTCTATAAAAAGTGATGTTTTCTGTTTTCAAGTCCACTGATCAAGCCAGTTTTCAAATCTTACTATTCTGAATGCCCAAAAAAGCAACCTAATTACCTGCTTCAGCAAAATCTCTTGAGGCCATGTATCCTGAAAGCAATTTTGCCTTCCATATTACCAAAGTCTAATTACTTAACATCAACATTAGGATTATATTAAAATTACATTGTTATTCAACAAAAAGATCTACAGTTTTAGTCACTCTGGAACAAATTTACGTGCTATGCCAGAAATCATACAAAGCAAAGTCAATGGTGATTCTATGAATTTGATTCTTAATCATTTTCTTCCAACCAGATGTCTATTCCCATCTTAACCTTCTCCTACATAGGTAATACACAATCTTTGGCTAGATGCCTATAAAGGGTCTTTTAAAGTAATTCTAATTAATAGCACCTCTGGAACAGTCCACATTTATTTTAATTAAATTCAAGTTCCCTAAAATTCTTTTTTTTTTTTTTAAGATTTTATTTGACAGAGACACAGCGAGAGAGGGAACACAAACAAGGGGAGTGGGAGAGGGAGAAGCAAGCTCCCCGCTGAGCAGGGAGCCCGATGGGGGGCTCAATCCCAGAACCCCGGGATCATGACCTGAGCCGAAGGCAGACGCTTAACCGACTGAGCCACCCAGGCACCCCTTATTCAGACTTTAAAAAGAAGGAAATTTTGGAGTGGCTGGCTGGCTCAATCAGTGGAAGAGGCAACTCTTGATCTCATCGTTGTAAGTTGGAGCCCCACACTGGGTGTAGAGATTACTCAAAAATAAAATCTAAAAAAAAAAAGAATAATATCTTTAAAAAAAAAAAAGAAGAAGGAAATGTTGGGGCACCTGGCTGGCTCAATCGGTAGTGCATGTGACTCTTAATCTCAGGGTTTTTTGTTTTTGTTTTTTTTAAAGATTTTATTTATTTATTCATGAGAGACAGACAGAGAGAGAGGGAGGCAGAGGGAGAAGCAGGCTCCCCAAGGGGCAGGGAGCCCAATGCGGGACTCGATCCCAGGACCCTGGGATCATGACCTGAGCCGAAGGCAGACGCTTAACCATCTGAGGCACCCCTTAATCTCGGGGTTTTAAGTTTGAGCCCCACAATAGGTGGTAGAGATAACTTACAAATAAAATCTTTAAAAAAAAAAAAAGAAGGAAATTTTGCAAATATGCAACATCATGAATCAACCTTGAGGACAATATGCTAAATGAAATAAGCCAGTCACAGAAAGACTAACACTGCATGATTCCCTTTATATAAGGCATCTAAAATAGTCAAATTCATGGAATCCCAGTATTGGCTGGTGGTAGCAGAGGTTGGGGAGAGGGGAAAATGGTGAATCACTAATCAGCAGGCATAAAGTTTCAATTAAGCAAGATGAATAAGCTCTTGCGATCTGCTGTACAACATTGCAAATATAGTCAGCAATACTGTACTTAAACTTTTGTTTGGTCTTCTTATCACAATAAAGTAAAATTAAAAAACGAATTAAAACAGTTCTCGGGGCGCCTGGGTGGCTCAGTCATTAAGTGTCTGCCTTTGGCTCAGGTCATGATCCCAGGGTGCTGGGATCGAGCCCGGCATCGAGCCCGGCATCGAGCTCCCTGCTCAGCGGGAAGCCTGCTTCTCCCTCCCTCACTCCCCCTGCTTGTGTTCCCTCTCTCGCTGTGTCTCTCTCTGTCAGATAAATAAATAAAATCTTAAAAAAATAAAAAATAAAAATAAAAATAAAAATAAATAAAGTTCACAAACAGGTGAAACTAAATGTGGTATTAGAAGTAAGTAAAGTGGAATGAGGCACCTGGGTAGTACAGTTGCTTGAGCCTTCAGCTCTTGGTTTTGGCTCAGGTCATGATCTTAGGGTCCTGGGATTGAGTCCCGCATTGGGCTCCCTGCTCAGCGGGGCGTCTGCTTCTCCCTCTGCCCCTTCTCCCTGCTTGTGCTCTCTCTCTCTATCTCAAATAAATAAATCTTAAAAAAAAAAAAAAGGATACCCCTGCCTCCCTTGAATGATACATCTAGGAGATAGGAAAATTTTCTATTTGGTTCACTGATGTTTCCAGTGCCAGGCACAAGATCTGGCAGATAGGTGCTCAATAAATGTTTATTTAAAAAAATGAACACATTTTAAACAAATGATAAATGATTTCATTACTTCTCAAGTAACATACCCTCAGGATAAACATAATGGAAATTTAAGGATTTCATAAATGGTAGCTTTGTTTAGAAATAGGTCTGTAGAAAATTGTGCAAGAAAGCTATACCATGATCAAATATCATGACAAAGAATAATACACAGAATACCTTTCAGAGATAATTCCATACTGGCATACAAAAACATTAAAAGTTTATCATATGTAAAGTACACATAACACAACCCACACCAAAATTTCTTCAATTTAGTATAATATGGCTTTTTTAAAAAAGGAATTAGTTGAAACAAATAATGAAGTCAAAATTTACAAAAATTACATTCTAAAAAAAAAAAAATGACATTCTAAGTTAACACAAAGCCAAAAATGAAGTTATTTTATTAGGACAAAAAAAAATGATTTTTCATGTTTCTGTAAAAAATAAGGATCCACTTCATGAGAACACATCATTGATACCTTTCTTATAGCATTTACCATGTAATACGGGATTCTTTGTGATATTCACCTTTGTGTACAGAGCCAGGTATAGCACAATTATGGGCTCAGTAAATATGTGATAGATAAATCAAAGATAGAAATTCTCTTTAGGGGTGCCTGGTTGGCTCAGATCATGATCCCAGGGTGCTGGGATCAAGCCCTGCATTGGGCTCCCTGCTCAGTGGGGAGTTTGCTTATCCCTCTCCCAGTGAGCCCTGCCCTGCTTATACTCTCTGTCTCACTCACTCTCTCTCAAATAAATAAAAAAAATCTTCTAAAAAAATTTTCTCTTTAAAAATCTCTCTACCCAAGAACTCTTTCAACCCAAGTCAAGTGTGCAGACCCAAAACACTTTGAGAAGAGAACCAAATGGATCTTCAATTAATATTGGGGGGGGGGGGTTAAGGTTGTTTTTTTTTATTTAAGTAAATTTAAAAATGTGGGACTCGAACTCACAACCCCACGATGAAGAGTTGTGTGCTCCTCCAACTGAGCCAGCCAAACTTTTAGAACACCTCATACTGGTCGTTTGATTTCTCTTGTTTTTTTTTTTTTTTTTTTTAAAGTAGGCTCCATGCACAAAGTCGGGCTTGAACTCACAACCCCGAGATCAAGAGTTGCATGCTCTACTGACTGAGCCAGCCAGGTGCCCCTCATACAGGTCATCTGAGCCCATTAAAATAAACTCCAGCTGGTAATCTGCAATTGCTACTTTATCATGTGACATCCAGTGACATAAAAAAAGTAACATCTTACCAAACAATTGCTTGCCAATCCTTTGGAGAAGTAGAAATGTATCTCACGAGTTATCATCTAAATTCTCAAAACTGTTCAATGAAATTAGTAAAATTTAGTTATACAAAAACCAGAGAACTATAGCAAAAGGAATCTGATTATAGAGCTTTAAATTTCCCAGAAAATGGTGTTTCTAAATTCAAAATATCAAACCAACTATTTAGACTTCTTTTGGATAAGAAATTCTTATTGTTGAGTAGCCAACTTTGTTTTCTGAACTAGAACATTCAAAAGAACATTTGAAACATTACCTTGCTTCCAGCAGCGTGTGAGCAAGCCAATATTCTACTGCCACCTAGTGTAGAAAAGCAGAACTACTACTGCTTATAGTTAATAATGAAGACAGAAGGCAAATGAATCCTGAAAGTATGTCAGAATAAATCAATGTTTTCAGTCTCTTCTATTCATGTCTCCTAATCTACACATTTCAAGACCAGATATTTTGCATTCTTTTTTATAATCAAGTTAATTTCTCATTATTTAATATTTACCATCTGAAATGTGTAAGGGTGAAGTTCATTCTTAACACTGGTCAAAAAGATATTGCTTTACATTTTTCATTGTAAAGAAAGACCAATAATATATTTATATTAAAAAGTATCTTACACAGGGCATCTGGGTGGCTCAGTCGTTAAGCAGCTGCCTTCAGCTCAAGTCTTGATCCCAGAGTCCTGGGATCAAGTCCCACATCAGGCTCCCTGCTCAGCGGGAAGGCTGCTCCTCCCTCTCCCACTCCCCCTGCTTGTGTTCCTGCTCTCACTGTCTCTGTCTCTGTCAAATAAATAAATAAAATCTTTAAAAAAAAAAAAAGTATCTTACACAGTAAAATCTTTCTACATTATATAATAAATGCTGAAACCCTATTGCAACACAAGGAAGTTCAATATTAAAAAGCATTCTGAAAAAAACTAAAAATAAATAAAACTAAAAAGTATTCTGGCTTTTTCACAAGAATGAGGTACTAGATACATTCCACAAGATAAATCTTAAACAGAAGCTGAAAATACCATTCTTTGACAATAAAAAAAATCATTACTAATGGGCAGTCAACTTAAGTCACTTTATAAACTTAATACCAAATGTACTTCTAAGCTTCTGCTTTTACTATAAATACGTTCCACAAAATTTTCCAGGTTATCTGGAAACTAGGATCAAATTGTGCTTTTAAAATAATATGAACAGGGGCGCCTGGGTGGCTCAGTCATTAAGTGTCTGCCTTCGGCTCAGGTCACGATCCCAGGGTCCTGGGATCGAGCCCCGCATCGGGCACCCTGCTCAGCGGGAAGCCTGCTTCTCCCTCTCCCACTCCCCCTGCTTGTGTTCCTGCTCTCGCTCTCTCTCTCTGTCAAATAAATAAATAAAATCTTTAAAAAAAAAAAGACCTGAGCTGAAACCAAGAGTCAGATGCTTAACCACCCAGGCGTCCCTCTCATGCTTATCTTTTTAATGGAAATCTCCGTATTTAAGCACTATCCACTCATTCACTTACTCTACAGATTTTTACTATTATATGCTAGAAACAGCATTAGAAGTTAGGAATAAAAAAGGAAAAAAATAATAAAGTCCTGCCCTCTTAATGCTTACATTCCAATAGTGAAATTTAAAAACAAAACAAACAAGTGAAGGGGAAAAAAAAGAGAGAGAGAAACCAAGAAACAGACTCTTAACTATAGAGAACAAACTGATGGGGGGGGTAAAATAGGTAATGGGGACTAAGGAGTGCAATTGTTGTGATGAGCACTGGGTGATGTATGGAATTGCTGAATCACTGTATTGCACACCTGAAACTAATATGTAACACTGCATGTTAACTATACTGGAATTAAAATAAGGGGGTGCCTGGGTGGCTCAGTCAGTTAAGCGTCTGCATTCAGCTCAGGTCATGATCCCAGGGTCCTGGGATTGAGCCCCACATCAGGCTCCCTACGCAGCAGGGGAGTCTGTTTCTCCCTCTCTCTCTCTCTCTCCACCCCTCCCCCGATTGTGCGTGTGCTCTCTCTCTCTCTAATAAATAAAATAAAAACAATTAAAAAAATTTTAATATGAAATTTCAGTGAGGGAACACAAAATTATCACCAAAAGAGGGGAGTAGTGAATACAGAACATAAATATACAAAAGGTGATCTAGCTTCAGTTAAGTAAGATCTTTCGCTAGAATTCCAGTAAACTAGAATAAGGAGCATCCCTTGCAAGGTTAACAGCAGAGGCAAGAAATAGAGAATATGCAAATGCATACCTAGAAGAAGTTGAAATTATAAATATAAACCAAAAAGATAGGTTAAAATGGCAGAGTATTTATATACAATGTCATCTCCCTAACTAAACACATCTACTCTCAATTCACTGGTTTCACTGCTCCTCAGGAGCTACCAAAAATAAAACTAGAGCAAATGAATGGCCAGCTTCATGTATCTACAAACAAATGAAAGGTTTGCCCTTTTGTGAGCAACAGGTAAAGCTAGAGAGGATCAATGTCCGCCAAGTAGGGTAGGAAAACTTCCATGTGGAAAACAGAGACTAGTACAAATGCCGCAATCAGTACATTACATCTGGGCACACAATGTGAAGGTTAGAGGGAAAGACTGCAGCTCGAGATGTCTGAAACACAGCCTATGAATGAATGCAGGCAGCTGGCAATAAGGAGCCTAACATGTATATCCTGCTCCCTGTACGGAGTTATACATCCTTTCCTCCTAGCCCTGTTGTCCTCTCACTTTCACTTTCTTCACAGAACCTGATTCTCTACAGATGACTGAAAGGTGTGGCCACCAAATGAGATGAGGTACTACTCCACTTTCATCCTCGGTTTGTTTCCCTTTGCTCAGACTCCTGCATTTTTTTTGGTATTTTCCTCTCTGCTCTTTTAGCCTGCATGTTGAATTCAAGATAGCTGAGACTCCACAAAGACAAAAGAAAAAAATGTTTTGATTTCTGCTGTTATCTACATGTAAAATGTACACCCTGCCCACCTTTATACTCATTAGGACAGCTAGTATCAAAACAAAACAAACAAAACAAAACCAGAAAATATCAAGTGTTGGCAAGGGTATAAAGAAATCAGAACTGTTATGCACTGTTGGTGGAAATGTAAAATGGTATAGCCACTGGGGAAAACAGTTGGCAGTTCCTCAAAAAATTACAAATAGAATTACCATATGACCCAGCAATCCCACCTCTGGATATATACCCCAAAGAATTGAAAGCAGGGTCTCAAAGAGATATCTGCACCCTGTGTTCACAGCAACATCATTCACAATAGCTAAAACATGGAAGCAACCCAAGTGTCCAATGACATGAATGCATAAAGCAAGTGTGATATATACACACAATGGAGTATTATTCAGCCTTTAAAAGGAAGGAAATTCTGACATATGCAACATGAACCTTGATGACATTATGCTAAGCAAAGTAAGTCAGCCAAAAAAAAAAAGACAAATACTGTATGATTCCACTTAGATGAGATACTCAGAGTAGTCAAAATCATAGAAACAGTAGAATGGTGGTTGCCAGAGGCTTGGGGGGGAGGGAGGTTGTTATGGGGAGTTATTGTTTAATGGGTATAGAATTCCAGTTTTACAAGATGAAAAGAGTTATAGATATGGATGGTAATGGATGCACAACATTATAAGTGTATTTAATACCACTGAACTGTATACTTTAAAATGGTTACAATTTTTTTTCTTTTTTTAAAGATGTATTCATTTATTTTAGAGAGAGAGAGAGCGTGCGCAAGGGGAGAGGAGCTGAGGGAGAGGTGGAGAGAGAGTCCCAAGCTGACTTCCCACTGAGTGGGAAGCCTGATGTAGGGCTTGATCCCACAACCCTGATATCGTGACCCAAGCTGAAACCAAGAGATGGATACTTAACAGCCTGTGCTACCCAGATGCCCCCAATGATAAATTTTATGTTATTAAGTATTTTAGCACAATAAAAAAAAGTATGCCCTGTTCAAGAGCAGGAATTATGGTTAGCAGAAATAAAGAAATAAAAGGCTGCTTCATGGGGAGGGGAGTCGGAGGGATGGGGTGGCTGGGTGATGGACATTGGGGAGGGTATGTACTATGGTGAGCACTGTGAATTGTGTAAGACTGATGAATAGCAGACCTGTACCCCTGAAACAAATAATACATTATGTGTTAATTTAAAAAAAAATTTTTTTTTTTAAAAGGGTTGCTTCATTTTTTTCTTGACTCCTCCACCAATACATATTGGGTACCACCATGCCATGGTTAAATTAAACTATTTACCATTTCCTGAACCTGTTCCATTGGATTATTTACCATTTTCCTGCCTCACTCCTGCTATTTTCTTAACCTAGAATGCCCTATATGGCTGCCCCTTGTTTCAGTCTGAAATATTCTACACTTTCTTCAAGAGCAGCAAAAATGGCATTTCCAAGAACCTGCCCAAAAGAGCTAATGCCTCTTTCTGTCCACAGTAGCTTACGCAGACCCCTATTTCCAAATACTACAACATCCTTGTATCATGATTGCTTGTGTGTGTTCTCTTTTACTGCAGGACATGCTCAAAGCCTTTTGTGTAAAAATCTTGTTTGCTTTTTATGTTTTCTTAAAAATCAGAGATATTTATACCTCAGTGTTGCTTAAAAGGTAAATGAAGATTGGAACTAGATGTCATCTAGAACCCATAGTTTCAGCCCTAAGTCAAACAATCAAAGGCTTTTTCCCTTGGTATCTCAATTGGCTATACAGAGGCTGTGCTGCAAAGCACAGGCAAATCTTCTGTTCTACTCCCAACACCAAGTGAGCCAAGCCAGCTCTTCAACCCAGAATTACTCAGAAAACTGAAGTATTCCATCCTCAGGCAGAAGACTGACAGCAGAAAGAGCAATACTTGGATATTATTCAGCAATATATTTAAAAGTAAGTAAGAGAGAGAATTTCCAGGCAATGTCTTCTCTGGGTAGCCTGAAATTTTTACCCCATTACCAAACAAAATAATCATATTGTCCACCTAGAGAGCAGTAGTCCCCAATGTTTGGAGTTCCTAAGACACTGCCTACACACGTGCTGTTCTTACTTCTTGGCCTGCAGTCCCTCATCCTCATCCCCCCATAGGCTTAGAAAACACCTCAAAAACCCAGGTAAGAAGTCAAATTCTCTAGGAAACCTTTTCTGACCACTCTTTGGAGAATAAGATTTGATAGAAACAAAAGGCATAGGGGCGGCTAGGTGGCTCAGTCGTTAAGCGTCTCCCTTCAGCTCAGGTCATGATCACAGGGTCCTGGGATCGAGCCCCACGTCGGGCTCCCTGCTCAGCAGAAGCCTGCTTCTCCCTCCCCCACTCCCCCTACTTGTGTTCCCTCTCTCACTGTGTCTCTCTCTGTCAAATAAATAAATAAAATCTTTAAAAAAAAAAAAAGAAAAAGAAACAAAAGGCATTCATTAGTGTTTATGGTATCAATTAAAATTAGAATGGGGTGCCTGAATGGCTTAGTCAGTAGAGCATGCAATTCTTGATCTTGGGGTTGTGAGTTCAAGCCCCACATTGGGTGTAGAGATTACTTTAAAATCTTTAAAATAAAATAATATTACTCAGAATGTCTAGTATCTCACCTGAGATAATACCTCTAATATTTCCATGAGACAGTCCATTTACTTTTTGTGAAATAATTGTTTTGCCTTTTTTTTTCCTGGATTCAAATCCTATAAGCAAAAGTAGTTAAAAAAAAGAAAAAAAGAACTGCCTCTTAAAGCCTAAGCAGTTTTGGGTGTCTGGATGGCTCAGATGGCTGGGCGTCTGCCTTCAGCTCAGGTCATGATCCGAGGGTCCTCGGATCGAACCCCGCATCAGGCTCCCCGCTAGGCGGGGGGCCTGCTTCTCCCCCTTCCTCTGCTTCTCCCCCTGCTCATATTCTCTCTCTCTGTATCTCTGTGTCTCGAATGAATAAATTAAAAAATCTTAAAAAAAAAAAAAAAAAGCCTAAGCAGTTTTGAAACAAATAGCAGATGCAAAAAAGAGATGAAATTTCAACACTGCCTTTGTAATCAAAGTGTGATTTTAGACTAACTAGAGTTAGACTCACCCTGAGCCTGTTTCCTATTCTTTAAAATGGGTGTCCACCTAGTACAGTTCCTAACACACAGAAGGCCCACAAAACTCGAAAATCATTTTTATAGTCTATCTCTAGAGTATACTTCGGCACCAGATTCATTCCTATGACTAGCTCTCAGTCTGAAACAGTGTTGTTCAACAGCCGCAGGTAACTACTGGTCACTTGAAATCTGGCCAGTACAAAATAACGTGCTTTAAGTGTAAAATACACATACTATTTCAAAGACTTGGTGAAAAAAATATAAAATACCTTATTAACATTTTGTATATCGATTACATGAAAAGAGATACTTCGGATACATTGGGTTAAATGAAATAAAATTAATTTCCTCCGCTTTTTAACTTTCTTAATGTGGCTTTTAGAAAATCTTAAATTATATGTTTAGCTCTCATTATATTTCTACTGGACAGGCTGACTTATACTTTGACTTCAAGCTAGTAAATGCGCTCTCTTAACCATACCGTGCACTACTTGACAGGGGTTCACTCCGGCGAATTCACGCGCTATCCCAGCATGCAATGGCTCACTTTAACACTCCCCACTTCCACAACCCGGGAAAGCTAGATTTAATAGCTGTT